>NC_084614.1:24758798-25026298 GCF_033978795.1 Nerophis ophidion | reverse complement strand
ACCCTAACCCTAACCCTTATATGTTCCCCCAGTGTCCAAATAACTCTAAATTAAGTCTTTGTTACCTAAAATATGTTCCCCATACTGAAGTGTTACCGAAATCTGCAACAAAAATAACATATTTTGCCTTGCTACAGTCGTATGGCGTTTTTTTATTTTATTAAAGCTTTGAATGCACTGTAAGTAACTATTAAACTACAAGACAAGGACAACACTGGATTATACTCAAGGATTTATCAATATGTGTAAATTTGTATTAGACATGATGTGCAATGATGTCTAACAGTGAAATGATGGTACATAGAATAGTAAAACAGGTAAAGTAATGAAAGATGGACTGATGAAGCTTATGTGAGGTCATAAATGAGTGGAATATATATAATCAGCCTGTTACTACCTTTTAAAAATTTTTATTTTAACATGAAAATAACAAATAATGTCAAGGAAGAGAAAGGAGTGTCAGGTGGAGCTTCCGGGGGTAAGGAAATGTTTCAATGTCAAATTATTAATTACAATAAGAAAGGAACAGCTGATGACGGATGTCAACTTGATTTTTTTAAATCTACATATACATTGTGGGTCAAAAGTTTACATACACTTGTAAAGAACATAATGTCATGGCTGTTTTGAGATTCCAATAATTTCGACAATTATTATTTTATTGTGATAGTTATTGGAGCACATACTTGTTTGTCACAAAAAACATTCACGAAGTTCGCTTCTTTTATGAATTTATTATGGGTCTACTGAAAATGTGACCAAATCTGCTGTGTCAAAAGTATACATACAGCAATGTTAATATTTGGCTACATTTCCCTTGGCAAGTTTCACTGTAATAAGGTGATTTTGCTAGCCATCCACAAGCTATTGGAAAGCTTCAAGTTAAATTTTTGACCACTCCACTTCACAAAATTGGTGATGTTCACCTAAATTTGTTGTTTTTTCTGACATGGACTTGTTTCTTCAGCATTGTCCACACGCTTAAGTCCGGACTTTGGGAAGGTCATTCTGAAACCTTAACGGGGAACATTATCACAATTTCAAAAGGGTTAAAACAATAAAAAACAGTTCCCAGTGGCTTGTTGTATTTTTTGAATTTTTTTTCATAATTTTACCGGTCTCGGAATATCCCTAAATAAAGCTTTAAAGTGCCTTATTTTCGCTCTCTGCGAAGACACTGGCCATTTCCCTGTGACGTCATACAGTGCTGCCAATGTAAACAAACAATGGGAATACCACAGCAAGATATAGTGACATTAGCTCGGATTCAAACTCGGATTTCAGCGACTTAAGCGGTTCAACAGATTACGCATGTATTGAAACATATGGTCGGAGTATGAAAGTATTGAAGAAGAAACTGAAGCTATTTAGCGAATATCTATTGATGCTATTCATAGCCATAGCATGGCCGAATAGCTGCGTTAGCATCGCCGGTAAAATGTGCGGACCAAACGATCAGGACTTTCGCATCTTTTGACACTGGAGCAACTTAAATCCATCGATTGGTAAGTGTTTTTTTTCCATTAAATGTGGGTGGAAGGAAACGTAATATAGTTGCAAATGCATCTGCAGGTTATCCATACATCTCTGTGCCATGTCTGCTTTAGCACCGCCGGTAAATAGCAAGTTAGCATCGATTAGCATAGCATGTTAGCATCGATTAGCTGGCAGTCAACATCAACAAAACTTACCTTTGTGATTTCGTTGACTATCGTTACAAATGCATTTGCAGGTTATCCATACATCTCTGTGCCATGTCTGCCTTAGCATCGCCGGTAAAATGTGGAGACACTCCAGCACATTCAATGGGGGTCTGGCGGCAGACACTTTCGCATCTTCGGGCTAGTGGTGCAACTTGAATCCCTCCCTGTTAGTGTTGTTACACCCTCCGACAACACACCATCGAGGCATGATGTCTCCAAGGTTCCAAAAAATAGTCAAATAAACGGAAAATAACAGAGCTGAGACCCGGTGTTTGTAATGTGTTGAAAATGAAAATGGCGGCTGTATTACCTCGGCGACGTCACATTCTGACGTCATCGCCTCCAGCGCGATAAACAGAAAGGCGTTTAATTCGCCAAAATTCACCCATTTAGAGTTCGGAAATCGGTTAAAAAAATATATGGTCTTTTTTCTGCACCATCAAGGTATATATTGACGCTTACATAGGTCTGGTGATAATGTTCCCCTTTAATTCTAGCCTGATTTAGCCATTCCTTTACCACTTTTGATGTGTGTTTGGGGTCATTGTCCTGCTAAATCACCTAACTTCATCTGTGTTCCAGCAGCTTCCAATTCGTTGCAGACCTGCTTTTTGGTAGTTCTTTGCACCAGGTGATAGCTTGCGTTTTCTTCCTGATGGTGGCAATGAAAAAAGTGTGCCATGCACTTAATACTTACAAACAAGTGTCTGCACAGTTGCTCTTGGGACCTTAAGCTGCTTTGAAATGGCTTCAAGTGACTTTACCTGACCTGTCCAAGTCAATGATTCGGTTTTTCAGATCTGTGCTGAGTTCCTTTGACTTTCCCATTGTCGCGTTTTTTACCGAGTCTAATGACTGCATCACATGAGTTTAAATGGGCTCAGAGAAGTCAACAGGTGTGACATGGCGTTAAGAGGCCATGCCATGAAGCTAATTTGATTTGATTGTAACTTTTCTACATCACCAACATTGATAATGTATGTTGCTGTATGTATACTTTTGACCAAGCAGATTTGGTCACATTTTCAGTAGACTCATAATTAATTCATAGGAAAACCAAACTTCATGAATATGTTTTGTGACAAAAGTATGTGCTCCAATCACTCTATCACAAAAAATAAGAGTTGTAGAAATGATTGGAAACTCAAGACAGCCATGACATTATGTCCTTCACAAGTGTATGTAAACTTTTGACCACGACTGTAATTTAGTATAATAATTATTAAATCCTATCCACAGTAGTACTGTGACGATCTGTCACAACACCTCTTGTTCTCTTTCTTCGGTTTGTGTTTATTTCCTGTGCAGCGCTCTTATATTTGGTTCCTTTTCCTGCATGTCTTTCCCCTCACCTGCCGCTGATTGGCAGCCTGGCCACACCTGGTAGTGGTTGTCAATCAGATGGCTTCTATAAATGCCTGCCTCGCCTTTCATCAGGATTGTTTCTTTGACTGTTAGCTGCATACTGTGTGCATGGCTGAGTTGAATAGAATTAAATACTTGTCTTAACTGCACTTCGTCCTCCTGCCTCCTGCATCTTGGGGTCACGACTACCGCAGCGATGCGAGTACGTGACAACTATAGGGTTATGTTTTTAAGCCAAATGCTGATACAGTACATTAACACATGAAATGTTGTGTACTAAATACTGTACGTTAATGTCATGCAGGAACATCACAGGCTTGAGGCAGGGAGTCAAAGTCATGGGAGAGACAGGAGCAAACCAACAGGTAAAAATAAAAGTAACATATAACAGTGGATATTTTACAACAGTTGACAAAAAAGGGTTATTAAAATTAATTAAAGGCCTACTGAAACCCACTACTACCCACCACCCAGTCTGATAGTTTATATATCAATGATGAAATATTAACATTGCAACACATGCCAATACGGCTTTTTTAGTTTACTAAATTACAATTTAAAATTTCCCGGGAGTTTCGTCTTGAAAACGTCACGTAATGATGACGTGTACGCAAGACGTCACGTGTTTTTAGGAAATATGAGCGCTACGCACACACACAGCTAAAAGTCGTCTGCTTTAACGGCATAATTACACAGTATTTTGGAGATCCCTTTGTTGCTGAATCTTTTGCAATCTGTTCAATTAATATTGGAGAAGTCACAGTAGAAAGATGCAGTTGGGAAGCTTTAGCCTTTAGCCACACAAACACACAGTGATTCCTTGTTTAAAATTCCCGGAGCTGAAACTTTACTATGGATCACAGCGGTCAAGCAGACATGGATCCCGACCACATGTCAACCAGCAGGTTTCGGTGAGAAAATTGTGGTTAAAAAGTTAGTTCTCACCGGAGAAAAGCTGAGCTTGTGCCGTCCATAGCTGCCGTCGACTCCCCTGCGCATCAAGACACCCGTGGAGACACCCTTTTGACTATCAGGTACTATTTAACTCACTAAAACACTAGCAGAACAATAGAAAGATAAGGGATTTCCCAGAATTATCCTAGGAAATGTGTCTAAAAACATCGGAATCCGTCCCAATGCAATCGCGTTTTTTTTTTAACTCGTTTTTTATTTATTTATTTATTTTTTTCTAGTCCGTCCCTATCAATATCCTCAAACATGAATCTTTCATCCTCGCTCAAATTAATGGGGAAATTGTCGTTTTCTCGATCCGAATAGCACTTTTTGTTGGAAACTCCCATTGAAAACAATGTGAATATGCGAGGAGCCATCAAACGTCTGCGACTTCCGGTAGAGTCAGGGCTTTTGTCTTAACATTGACAGTTGCGAACTTTATCGTGGATGTTCTCTACTAAATTCTTTCAGCAAAAATATGGCAATATCGCGAAATGATTAAGTATGACACATAGAATGGACCTGCTATCCCCGTTTAAATAAGAAAATCTCATTTCAGTAGGCCTTTAATTCTCCATGTTTGCCACCTGGACTAGCTATCCATCAATCTGTTGGTGAACAAAATAATAATCAATTGCACAGGGAACTGTGTAAATAATGAAGTTATTATGTTTATAAAATTAATTTGTATTTACTATATACTTTATACATTTATATTTACTATATACTTTATATATTGATTTATTTATATATATATATATCTATATATTTACTATATTTACTGCCGAGTCATACCAAAGACTATAAAAATGGGACCCATTACCTCCCTGCTTGACACTCAGCATTAAGGGTTGGAATTGGGGGTTAAATCACCAAAAATTCTTCTCGGGCGCGGTCACGGCTGCTGCCCACTGCTCCCCTCACCTCCAGAGGGTGAACAAAGGGATGGGTCAAATGCAGAGGACAAATTTCACCTCACCTAGTGTGTGTGTGTGACCATCATTGGTACTTTAACTTTAATTTTATTACGAGCGACCCTGTGATGTTTGGGGGCTGGGTATTAAACAAATGATGCCCATTGGGGTGAAATGACAGAAAATAATTGAGAACCACTGCCTTAAGGGAAAAACCTAAGTTGGAAATTTAACTCTAACAAGGTCAAAAGTATCAAGTGACGTCATGTAAAGTTCACTATGAGAACTTCCCAGGACTGTGTTTTTATTAATATGCGTTCACACGATGACAAAAACGCCACCAAAAATCACCATTTTGTCCAAATAGCTTGACACAATCCAGCAGAAGTCTACCTGCCTCTTCAGGTTATCCACAGGACAAAATGTGTCCCCAGGGGCTTCCTGTCACAAACACTAAAACTAACAAGGGCGCCCCTTTAAGTACATGTCCTTGGGGGAAATTAGGCAACATGTGCTTGCAGTTCTAATGTTTCTCGTAGCAGTCTTCGTGAGGGATTGGAGTTCAGTAAAATTAGACAAATTAAAATGCAAAACGTGTGTCAGTCTGTCAAAAATACATTAAGGTATAACAAGCTCATGCTTACATCCAAGTTTAGTCATATGCAAATTGTATAGATGAGGCAGGCCCCATCCCATCCCATTTTCTACCGCTTATTCCCTTTGGGGTCGCAAGGCCACATTCATTTATTTGTCGTGGCCTAACTGTGTATGCATCATAACGTCACTCCTTAATGGGCTTGTTTGCAACTTTTACTTCATTAGCTTTGTGTGTGGTCATATTGATAGCAATTTAGCAAAGTTTAGCATCTAACGAAACATTTACTTGCTGCGTGTACATGTGGACGACATATTCCTAGTCTGATCAATACAATTAGTTATAGGGACAAATGTAGACATTTATATTATATATTCTGTTAAACAGGTAAAGGTAAGATAAGCTATCTGGAGGTGTTCTTGTTGTATTTTTTGGTTGGATAAATATACTATTATAAATAATTCAGGCTTCACTATGGAAGAGGGGTTAGTGCGTCTGCCTCACAATACGAAGGTCCTGCAGTTCTGGGTTCAAATCCAGGCTCGGGATCTTTCTGTGTGGAGTTTGCATGTCCTCCCTGTGAATGCGTGGGTTCCCTCCGGGTACTGCGGCTTCCTCCCACTTCCAAAGACATGCACCTGGGGATAGGTTGATTGGCAACACTACATTGGCCCTAGTGTGTGAATGTGAGTGTGAATGTTGTCTGTCTATCTGTGTTGGCCCTGCGAGGAGGTGGCGACTTGTCCAGGGTGTACCCCACCTTCCGCCCGATTGTAGCTGAGATAGGCGCCAGCGCCCCCCGCGACCCCAAAAGGGAATAAGCGGTAGAAAATGGATGGATGGATAAATAATTCAATATCGAATAAAGCAAAACATGTTCTACACCAAAAATCACTTCATATTCTTTAATGCTCACTAGTGTTACCATATCTGAGTTACTGTGTAGAAATATGGGGAAATAATTACAAAAGTACATTTCATTCACTAACTGTGTTACAAAAAAGATCAGTTAGAATAATACATAATGTTGGATATAGAGAACATACAAATCCTTTATTTATTGAATCAAAGATACTGAAATTCCACGACATAGTGAGTTTGCAAACAGCTAAGATTATACACAAAGCAAACTATAACCTGCTACCCAAGAATATACAACATTCCTCTCAAAAAAAGAGGAAAAAAATAATCTTCGAGAAAAATGTAATTTAAAACATTTGTATGCACTAGACCACTTTGGACCTTCAGTATATCAGAATGTGGAATTGAATTACGGAATGGATTAAGCAAAGTAATCAAACAATGTACTAATATGATCCACTTCAAGAAACTCTTCAAACTTAAAGTGATTACCAAGTACAAAGAAAAAGAATCATGATGAACATTCTGAATGTATTTCATCCTCTGAGTTATTCTAAAAAAATAATCTTACTTATCCCACCATATGAAATATAACTTACTTCACCAATTATTATTTGTGTATTTATTTTTATTGTGATTACTTATGGATTATATTGTGAACAAAATTGAGAACAGGAAGTGAACAAAAGTTTTAGCAACTGTTATGTAAACGAAAAGGGGTAGGATTAAATAAGCTTGGCTTCTTCCTACTCCTTTTCGAATATGTTGAAAAGAGAACCTGGATATTGTGATGTATCATGTTGTATGCTTGCATGTTCGAAAAAAACATAAACTCAACAATTGAGGAAGTTTAACACAGCTCTTTCACACCTAGTCTGTCAGAGAGTAAGAAGACATAGCAGGAAGAATCAGTGTTGCCAACTTATCGAGTTTGTGGCTGTATTTAGCAACTATTAATTTATTTATACAGGGGTGTCCGAACTTTTTTCCACCAGGGGTAACATACTAAAAAAAAAATGAGGGTCCACTTTGATACATTTTGTCAATCAAATATGCTAAAACCAAGTCAATATGCTAAGCTTTTTGAAACGAAACAAATGCATGTCGAGGGCCAATAAACCCCCCCCCCCCCCCCCCCCCAGAAAAAAAAACAAACCCTGTTTTAGATACTTGGGCTTTAACACTGCATGTGTCTGTATTTGGATTATATTCAGCATTCATTCCGGAACCTTTACTTCTGTCCTTTATTTATGTTTCTGTTCCTTCCTATTGTTTCCTGTCGACCGTTCTCATTTGCCTTTCCACTTCCTGTTTGTCACCTTTTGCCACTACTTCTCCAGTCTGGGCAATGGGCATCGAGGATTCACAACCGTATCTTAAACCTGAACTTATGGAGAGTGAATTGCTGCTTGTAGAAGCCAGCACCAAAGAAGAGTGAGACGTTGGAGCAGACAGAAGCCGAGAGAGTGAGGTGAAAGTGAATCAAAGCTGCGAAATGCGGAACTTGAAGCCAAGCTATTTCGACATAAATGGAGTGCTTAACTATAATTAACCAGTCGGACCAAACAGACAACTGTCCATCAAGTGAGTCACTTTAATATCCATCATGATGCACGTCATGTGTGTTAGTACAACTACACTATATACGCTGTCCGGCTATCTGTGTACAGACAAAACATGCAATGTGGGCGAATACTTTACAGATACTCTAATATGACTTTTATGTTTTTCAGTCAGTACAGATTAGTGTACTATCGCAGTGTTGTGTATTACAAACTCAAACGTGTTTTGTGCTGACGTATAAGCAAGCTTGTCCCTTGCCGTATTTGGCTTTTACAGCTAATACCCAAGCACCCTGTTGTGTTAGTATGAACAACGTTTCTCAGTGTTTGCTCGTATAATTGTGTTGTTACAGTCTGGTTATTATACAGGTTAGGGAACATAAAATAAGTATTGTTGACGGTTTTTGAATGCATTTTTAAAGTGATTTAGAGGTCTAATGGATTTGTCTCATAATGATTGTGGAAAATAGGCTAAATTTAAAAAGTAAAACTTGCAGTTCCCCTTTAACCTATTTAAAATAACGCATGCAACATGACCAATTATGCAAATCAGACAATTGCATCATACTGTATACTGTAGAAGCCCCAACCCACCACCACAAATAGACTGCAGTTCTCCATTGTAAGTAATATTAGTGGCATGTACATACAGTAAAGAGACACAACTGGACAATCCCAAGCAAACATGTGTTCATTTATGTAATTTTCGTACTGAAAATTGCGAATCTGAATTAAAAAAAACAAAACAGCAGCTTCTCATGTTTCACTTCTTTACATAACATGTATGTGCAGTTTTGTGATTTATCATCTTGTTCTGCTGAAGCACAAATTGCAGGCTGCGCTGGCGACTTTTGGTTACAATTATAGCCACAAACTACAGTTTATGGACACCATCCTTTACATCAAACGGACTTTGGAGCAGAGGCATGTAAATCATACGAGTCAGGCCTAGCTAAATTGAAGTGTACTAATTCCCAACATGCATCTGATATACTGCGTAGCCTGGTAGTCAGGATGTTGCAATGGAATTAATGAATTTGTTGTGACCTACGATAATACGATCAGTGAGCCACTTTTAAATATTTTTGTACATTGTGTGCTTTATATTCCTTTATTAGCAACAAACAAAGTCACTAAATTGTTGCAAGATTTAGAGCCATACCATTAGGTGTACCTCTGCTCAATATAAATGGATCAAATTCAAGATATATTATAAAACAGCCATCAGATAGATAGCTATTTTGTTATACCAGGGATTCTCAAACTGTGCTATGCGTTCAAACTGTGTGTGCTATCACAGTGGCCTGAAATATTAAATACACTTGTTAAATAAAACTGTCCTGCTTTTAATTAATATTTAGACCTACTGTGTTACCGTATTTTAATATTGGTCACTCTGGCGGTACATGGAAAGCCAAGTTATTTATATGATGATACTTTGTAAAAAAAAAGAAGTTTGAGAACCACTGGTAGACACATTTATTTAATTCTGTTTATTGACAAGATATGCTATAAGGACTACTTCCTGTTTGGACCATTGCTATTCTGCAACCCGGACAGAATTTACTCCCACATTGTCTTATGTAAACTAACCAGTTTAACTACAATGATTGCAGCTGCTGCAGATCTGCCTGCAAAGGAAGTTGTTTATGGTATTTAGTGGAATTATTTAGAAGTTGAATATCTGTCTATCTGCATGCACAGTTCAGCTTTGTAAATTTGGCCAAAACATTGTGAATAGACGTTGAGGTCATTGAGCACAGAAGAATAACAAATAATATTTCCCTAGTCAATTTGGCCTTGTTGAAAATGTATTTTTTTTTTTTTTTTTTTGCTGATGTTCTTCACACAATCCTAATTACTTGATTCTCAGAACATGTGATGAAATAATTAGCAAAGTGGGAACAATTCTACTGCACAGCATTTTGACAAAAAGCCTGCTTCTACAAAGACCCATAATTCTAAGAGTGCATTCAAAAGTTGTACAGTTGGTGCTCAAGCAAAGTCCTTTGGCAAACTATTAACAACTTGGAGCTTGAACTGTAATCAACAGAGTGGTGTGCACACTGCAGGGCCCCGTTAGCCACAGGGGCCCCCATTCGGCATTAGTAAGCAAAATGTCAGTTAATGAATGACACGGCACTTCGTATGAAGTTTTACAGAAAATGTCATTTTTGCCTCTTCCTGCTCTGTCATTGAAAATAATATGATCAAAAATGTCCCGATCCACCCTCATTGTACCACGTGGCACACAGTGTTATTGATAGGCTGTTGCACAGAAACCTCAGCAGGAGATGTGCCAGGTACTTTCGCATTGTCATGTATGAATAATGTTAAAAAAATAATAATAATTTAACCTTTTTTTCTTTTAGTTTTACCATGAATTTATATTATGTCAAAACAGGCATTAAATTGTATTTAAATTTGATTAAATAGTCTAAAACTTGATTCATGTAAATATAAAATGGTGAGTATATTGTGTAATGAAGAGGGTGTCATGATCTGGCATGACAGTTTACGCTTTATTAGTTTCTGTATTTATTTTTTTGTCCAGCTCTCTTATTTTGTTTTCCACTTCCTGTTTGCCTCCACCACTTCACTTGTCTGAGTGCTGGCTTCCTCATCTGTCTCTGATTGGCAATTAGGGTGCTTCTTTTGTGCTTAGCCTGTCTTCTGGACTGGGCTGCATCATTTGTTTTTGTTTTGCTTTTATGCTGCATAGCTTTTCCTATGCTTCCTGTGTACGACCTTTGCGCTATTTATTTTTCTTAAAAAAAAAAAAAAAAAAAAAAAAAAAAAACTCTGCATTTTGCCTGCTTTCTCTGCACACTGTGGTCCAGAAAAACAACACATAAGCCAGACTAACACGGGGCCTCAAAATTATCTCTGCTTAGGGCCCCCAGTTAGCCATGGGCAGCCCTGGTAACCAATACTTCATCTCTAATACTACCTAACACATATACCGTACATGGTAATAGTATTGCTCTGACTGTAAGCATCAATATTTGTGTGTGTTGGTTTTGCTTTCTTTTAGTTTTAGCTGAACTAAAACAAAACACTGGTAAAAGTGTCTCAAAAGTTGCTTAAGTTGGCAAACAACACAAGAGGCGTTACAATCCTTCGTTTTAATGGTGATGATTAAAGTGGAGTCAGGGCTGAAAAGCGTGTTTCTTTTGAGTTTCTGACACAGGAATTCATACACAAGTCTGATTCTGCTCATGTCCTTATGAATCTAACATAGCAATACTTGTGTCATTAAGAGTCTACTTTCTTGATCCTACAGAACGTTTTTTTCGCAGTGTCTTGGGGCAAAATATAGAAGCTTTAATTGCATGTGATGAGCTAGTTGCGCATTGAGTGGCATCTTATGTAATTAAGTGTGTGGGACAAGTTTGAGGAAAGGAAGATAAAGATCCTAGAAGGTCAGAATCACCATTCTTAGTGTGTTTATGTCAAATAAAAACTCACCTGACTACTTAGATGTATTTCACAGTGTGCCGACCCTCTCTATAGGCAGATACGTGATACGTATGTCATATGAAGAACAATTAAGGAATGACAGGGTGCTTCATATGAAATATTACTGCAAATGTATTCCTAGTTGCTTCCTGCTCTGTCACTGATAAGAAGCCAAATGCAGATGCCCCAAATAATCGTAATGGCCCCACACAGTGTTGTCTTTAAAGGCCTACTGAAACCCACTACTACCCACGACGCAGTCTGATAGTTTATATATCAATGATGAAATATTACATTGCAACACATGCCAATACGGCCTTTTTAGTTTACTAAATTGCAGTTTTAAATTTCCCGGGAGTTTTTTCTTGAAAACGTCGCGTAATGATGACGTGTACGCGTGACGTCACGGGCTGTTAGGGAATATGAGCGCTGCGCACACACACAGCTAAAAGTCGTCTGTTTTAACCACATAATTACACAGTATTTTGGAGATCTGTGTTGCTGAATCCTTTGCAATTTGTTCAATTAATATTGGAGAAGTCAAAGTAGAAAGACGGAGTTGGGAAGCTTTAGCCTTTAGCCACACAAACACACCGTGATTCTTTGTTTAAAATTCCCGGAGCTGAAACTTTACTATGAATCACAGCGAACATGGATCCTAACCAAATGTCAACCAACAGATTTCGGTGAGAAAATTGTGGTAAAAAGTCGCTTCTTACCGGATATCAGCTGAGCTTGTGCCGCCCATATAGCTGCTGTCGACTTCCATGAGACACTGCGCGTCAACACACCCGGGAACGTACACCTCCGATTATCAGGTACTGTTAAACTCACTAAAATACTAGCAACACTAATAGAAAGATAAGGGATTTCCCAGAATTACCCTAGTAAATGTCTCTAAAAACATCAGAATCCGTCCCAATGCAATCGCGTTTTTTTTTTTTTTTTTAGTCCTTCGCTATCAATATCCTCAAACACGAATCTTTCATCATCGCTCAAATTAATGGGGAAATTGTCGTTTTCTCGGTCCGAATAGCTGTTTTTGTTGGAGGCTCCCATTAAAATTAATGTGAATATATGAGGAACCCTCAACATGTGACGTCATCGTCTGCGACTTCCGGTAGAGGCAGGGCTTTTTTCTTAGCACCGAAAGTTGCGAACTTTATCGTGGATGTTCTCTACTAAATCCTTTCAGCAAAAATATGGCAATATCGCAAAATTATCAAGCATGACACATAGAATGGACCTGCTATCCCCGTTTGAATAAGAAAATGTCATTTCATTAGGCCCTTCAAAGGAAGTGGTACTGGATTTGAATCCTAATCACAAATAATAGGAAAGTTCATGAAATAATGTTGTAACTATGTTAACATGTCTATTTTGGACCCTACCCAAAAAGAACAATTTATTTCCCAGGAATTATATCTAGGTTGTATTTAAAAAGTATTAAAATAATTTCACATTGAAAAAGTTTATATCAAATGTGCTTAGAGCCCCAAATGTAGGTGGCTTTATTCCCTGGTATTCCTCTGAATATGCTGTCTTAAATTTAGACTTTGACAACCTTTTCCTTCCTTACTACCTTGTCCTTTCACACTTTTCAGCCTGAACATTTACAACAGCAATATATATTACAATACACTTGTTATAAAAAAGTTAGCGGGCAAAAATTAAGTGGGACAATAATCAATGTATTCATTTCGAGTGTGAGTAGTTGGCAAATACGATGCCAAAATATTCCTTCACAAGGTTTTAGAGAAAAGGCACAACAAAACTGTTTGTTTTTACACGTGGCTTTTGGAATCCAAATCTTTCATCTTGTTTGGAAGAAAAAAAGCCACAAAGAAAAATGTCTCCCCACCCTAGACCCTGTGAACACGATGACAGTGTCGATATCCTCATTTGTATCTTATCTGAAACAGTTTCTTAGATTTACATATTTGACACTGTTCCTAAATATGGTTTGTTTCATTATTCTTCCTCGTGCAGCTGTTTGTCTCTACATATACTTGGCAAAAAAATCTTCTTCAGGGGATCAACAGCAACATAAATCCTAAAGGAAAACTCATTTTTTTGGGGAATTTTGCCTATCGTTCACAATCATGAGAGAAAAGGACACACATGTCTTTTAAATGTTTTTTTAATTTTTTTTTAAAGATGATACAAAAATGCTTGGAAGATGCAGCCAATGGGACTAAACGTTGTAGCCTTTAAAAGCCCTCTAAAACTTCAAAACCCTCCATCATCGTTTTATATACACACTGCAAGTGTATATATAATGTAGTGACAGACACTTTCATAACAATATGTAATATGTAAAATGTTTACCGTATTTTAATTTTTTTTTTTCACCACATGGATTTGCGTTTCTATAGCAGCGCACTTCCGAATTCTGGAAACAACTGTGGTCCTACTTCCGGAAACAAAAACGAGTGTGTGTTGGACAAATGAGGATTCACTACCTTTTCTTTTTGAATCTGAGTATACAGAGGATGAACTGCTGATTATAAAAGCCAGCGCAAAGGAAGAGTCAGACATTGGAGCAGACAGAAGTCGAGACAGTGAGGTGAAAGTGAGTTGAACCTGCAAAATGTGGAATTTGAGGCCATGCTATTTCAACATAAATGGATTGCTTACCCAAATAAAACAAAAAAAACGTCCCTAGTCAGCTGGACCAAACAGACCACTGTCCACCAAGTGAGTCACACTTTATATTGATCATGATACACGCACTACGTCACGTGTGTCACTAAAACTACAGAACGTACTCTGGCTAGCTGTGTACAAACGCAACATTAAATGTGGGCAAATACTTTACAATTACTGTAATATGAGTGTTCATGTTTTTCAGTCAGTACAAATTGTTGTCCTATCACTGTGTTGTGCACAACAAACTTAAAGGCGTTTTGTGCTGAAGTAAATGCAAGCTTATATCTTGCCATAATTAGCTTTACGGCTAATAGCAGAGCATGCTAATGTGTTACTACGTTAGAAAGAGTCACTCAGATGGTAGAGATGCTGTGCCACAAATTTAAGGGTTCCAGGTTTGATTTCAGCTTCCGCCATCCTAGTCACAGCATTTGTCTTCGTTCAAGACACTGCACCCACCTGCTCCTAGTGCTACTCACACAGGTGTATTTGAAGCTATTATGAAGGAATTTTTGGTGGTGATTGGAGGGGCTGTGGCTACTAGAGGAGCTTACCGCCATCATAGAGCGTTTTTTATTCGGGCTCCAGTACTCAGGAATTCCCTCCCGGTAACAGTTCGAGATGCTACCTCAGTAGAAGCATGTAAGTCTCAACCTAAAACTCATTTGTATATGCTAGCCTTTAAATAGACCCCCCTTTCCAGTTGATCTGCCGTCTCTTTTCTGCTCTTCCCACCTCTCCTGTGTGGAGAGGTTATTAGATGACCACAGATGAAGCGCTAGCTTTTCAAAGTCAGGACTCGGGGTGTACAGCTCATCTGTGTATCAGTTGGGGACGCTGATGACTTGTCTCCACTCAAGATGATCCCCATCTGGCCCCACTATGGTCTGGACTTTCACACTATTAACTAGATCCACTATTGACTGGACTCTCACACTTTTAACTAGATCCACTATGGACTGAGTCGGTTTTTTCCACAATTTTACACTTGTTTATGGCTTACCGCTCTTACCACTAAAAGTCATTGCCAGATTTACATTTTATGTGACACTATTTAGTGCGAGTGGATCTTTACATGCGGAACTTCTTATTTTTGTGAGCTAATGTCTTTCACACGTGCTTGGTGTTGTTGCCTGCAACACGGCATTGTCTATTAGCTTCTTTATTGATTACGGTACGTGCCTATTTTTTTTTTTGCTTTTCAGAATAGTGTTAAGGCAAGATGGATTAACTGTGTGTCACTTGAGTGTATTCTACACTGTTGGCTTTAAAACTGGTGTTGCAGAACACTTGTAAGATGTAACCCATAGCTTGAGGCTCACTGGGGTAGAAAAATGAGATGGGAAATTCGGATTGTCTGTGAATGAGTCACTGGGTGATTAGTGAAGTGATGTCAGCCCACTCCTCACAGCTGAGTGAGTGAGTGAGTGAGTGTGTTTGTTTGTGTTGTTGGCACCATGAGTGTCACTGGGGCCTTCTGGACCAAAACTGTTGTTTTGAGCTCACACACCACTGTGCAAACAAATGTTATAATCTCACTCAAGCACACAAATAGTAAACAAAAATGCTGATTTATTCTAACAGCAACAGCCTTCAAACTTATTTTCCTTTTTAATAACAAACAAGTCTCATCTGCCGAGTGAGTGGACTGAGTGCAGCGGCCGTCCTCAAGCTGGGGTCACGCTCAGCGCAGCTTAAGCTGATACATGTTTAGCTTGTGACGACCCCTGACCTTATGAAACTAATGATTAACATCAGCCACCTGCACAGAGAAGGAACATACGGTAAATATTTAAATTGGAAAATAATGGAACATCATCTGTGACTATTATTATTTTGGTTGAGTGATTTAGCATAGGGATGGAAATACTTCAAATTGAAGTCCATGTCATACCAGACCACCCAGGCATATTTCTGATTTATCAGGCCAAATTGTGGGTCATAAAGAACATAACTACTACATACTGACTGCCTGTAGACTGTATAAACTATATGAATTCCAAAAGTAATAGCACTGTTGTGCCTTGGGCAAAGATTTGACCCCAGGATGCAGAGACGGGAGGCAAAGTCGAATCACAAAAAATAGATGGTCTTTTTAATAAGTACAAAAAGGGATAACTCAAGGCGATGGGGCAAAAGTGCACATTAAATAAAATTGATTCCCGCTGCATGTAAGACAAACACTTTATAATAGCGGTTATTGAAACAATATGTGTTTTAAACTATTCAAGCCTTTATCGTGTCCAAAAAGTTGAAAGATTTGGCCATTTTTATGGTATTAATAAGATTGTAAGAGACTGATATTGATTCAATGTTGATATGCTTTAAACCTTTTCTTGTTCAAAAGCTACATACAATATTGACTGTTCTTTGTTCAAACACAAATATTAATCAAGTGTTTGGATGTGTTCATTAAAACATTGTATTCTTGCCTGCCAAAAAAAGGCCTCAAATAAATATTTTAAAAGTGACACATCTCATCTGTGTATACATTATTAGACTACCCTTAGGAGATGCACTGATGAGATTTCCATCCATCCATTTCCTACCGCTTATTCCCTTCGGGATCGCGGGGGGCGCTGGAGCCTATCTCAGCTACAATCGGGCGGAAGGTGGGGTACACCCTGGACAAGTCGCCACCTCCTCGCAGGGCCAACACAGATAGACAGACAACATTCACACTCACATTCACACACTAGGGCCAATTTAGTGTTGCCAATCAACCTATCCCCAGGTGCATGTCTTTGGAAGTGGGAGGACGCCGGAGTACCCGGAGGGAACCCACGCAGTCACGGGGAGGACATGCAAACTCCACACAGAAAGATCCCGAGCCCGGGATTGAACCCAGGACTACTCGGGACCTTCGTATTGTTAGGCAGACGCACAAACCCCTCGGTCACCGTGCTGCCCCAGATGAGATGTGTTAATATCAAAATATTACTTTGAATCATTTTTGCTAACATAAGTTGTTGTTTGGTGTAGATTTCAGCTTTTTAAAGGGTACTTCAACATGTAAACAGTACAGTGTGTACTTCATTATCATATATGCAACTCTTGTGGGGTAAACTAATCATTTACCTTGAATCACTTTTTGGCACCCAAAAATACATTGATTTAATGAATGCATCCAAACACTTGATTGATATTTAGTATGTGCATTAACAAATTGTAGTGTAGTTATTATTGTATGTAGCTTTTAGGTTTAGGATTCAGCACATCAACATTGGACCAACAACGTTTTTTTGCAGTCCCTCTAATACCGTGGTTTGGGGGCGTGGCTTGGGGGCGTGGTTAAGAGGAGAGTATATTTACAGCCAATTCACCAACTCAAGTATTTCGCATATATATATATATATATATATATATATATATATATATATATATATATATATATATATATATATATATATATATATATATATCCATCCATTTACTACCGTATGTATGTATGAAATACTTAACTTTCAGTGAATTCTAGCTATATATATTTATTTTATTATATATATAAATAAAAGAAATAGTTACATTTCAGACTGCACCTATCAAATACACAGTAATAAAAACACAGTTGTTCTCTAACTGTACTGTGCTTGCTGGTTGCTAAAAAAAACAAAAAAACACTTACCTTTCACTATTTGAGTAACGTCACTTCCGAGATTCCAGAAGATGGCGCCAGTATGTGCTTTGACCGGCTGTCTCTCGCTGTCAGCTCTGTTCGTTTTTGTGTTGTTTGCGTCTATTTTCGTCTCTGTCAGCTCACTGCTTGTGTATGACCGCCAAACACTGATCTTTGCCCCTTTCCCACTGATATGATCAACTTCGACGTTAGTTTTTCGACGTCCCAGTCAGCTTTTTCACCTGGCCGGATTCCTGCCTTCCTTTCCCGCCTCGTGGCTCCTCTCCACCGCCACCTGTGGGCTGTGTTTAGGGTCCCACCTGGATGAGCTGCGCCCTTGGACGGGCTGGCCCCCGCCAGGTTCGGTCTTGTGAACGCAAGATCTTTGACAAACAAAATGTTTATCCTGAAGGATTTCTTCACTTCTCGCGGATTTGACTTCCTCTGTGTGACGGAAACATGGCTGAGAGCCGGTGAGTCCGCCCCTTTTAATGAACTTCTGCCTCGGGAGTGTTCCTACTTTAATTGTCTGTGGTCGTCCGGTCAAAAAGTAGTAGGATTAGCAGTCGTTTTTAAAAATGACTTTAAATGCTTCGAACTGTGCATGTTTAAGCTGGAGGGGGCATGGCCACCAGCTCCAGCTGAATTTCGGGAGATTTACGGGAAAAAATTTCTTCCGGGAGGTTTTCGAGAGAGGTGCTGAATTTCGGGAGTCTCCCGTAAAATCCGGGAGGGTTGGCAAGTATGTCTAAAGTAAAAGTGGACTTATTTGGGTTGCGTTGTCTGGAGGTGTTGCTGGCTTTGCATGACCAAAGATTGTATATTGAGAGAGAATGATCTACCGCATAGTGATGTGCAGCGAACATGATGTCACACAAATATAATATTTGCAGTCTGTCATATGTTCTTTTTTGTCACTTGAAAAATACCATTTACAGCAGTTACGGCCATGCATGTCATAAAGTACTTAAGTGAGATGCTAAAATTGACGTGAAATGTCCAGTTGATGATGATAATGATGCCATGACTTCCTTACAAGTGCCCAGTGATGCATTGCCAACATTAGAGAATATGGAACTTTTACTCTCAAGATCAAAGGGGAAGTGCACTTTTTTTTAAATTTTGCCTATCCTTCACAATCATTATGAGAGACATGACTGATGTATTTTTTTTATGCATTGTAAATAATAAATACACTTAATCCAAGGTCTGCTTACAAATGAGCAGAGGTGGGTAGAGTACCCAAAAACTGTACTCAAGTAAGATCACTGTTACTTTAGAGATTTATTACTCAAGTAAAAGTAAGGAGTAGTCACCCAAATATTTACTTGAGTAAAAGTAAAACGTATGTTGTGAAAAAATTACTCAAGTACTGAGTAACTGATGAGTAACCTCATTACGGCAACAAATAATGCACAAAAACATAAAAATAGCAATGAGCAAATTCAGAGCCAGGAATATCTCTTAAGCAACTAAAACAATAATATATATTAAATAATAATACATTAAAATAAAATAAAAAAGGCAAATTGAGCCACAATAACTTAACAGCACCATAGGCTCAGTAGGCATTCATTGATTGATTGAAACTTGTATTAGTAAATTGCACAGTACAGTACATATTCCGTACAATTGACCACTAAATGGTAACACCCCAATAAGTTTTTCAACGTCAATTAATTATTTAATAAATGACCAAGTCGAGGTGATCTACCTCATATATACATACACACACGTATCATATAGGGTGTACAATGCCTTTCGCCCGATTGTAGCTGAGATAGGTGCCAGCGCCCCCCGCGACCTCAAAAGGGAATAAGCGGTAGGAAATGGATGGATGGATGGATATATATATATATATATATATATATATATATATAGGTGTGGGAAAAAAATCACAAGACTACTTCATCTCTACAGATCTGTTTCATGAGGGGTTCCCTCAATCATCAGGAGATTTTAATGGAAGCATTCACATACAATGGTTTATATAGAGCACAGAGTGGGTGGGTACAAGCAGGCGTAGGGTGTGGTGATGGCTCATGTGTTACCTAGGAGGTGTTTCCGTCTATGGCGGCATGTTGAAATGATTTCACTGCGCTTGTTGAGGGATGATAAATCTGGATGATATATAATAAACAGTTTCTCTTTTAAGCATAGGTTGCATCTTTTATTACCACTGTTGTAAGGTGAGCTGGATGCAAGAATTTGCCATGTTATTGAATATTCAACATTATTGTCTTTGAGGTTCCAAATGTGTTTGCTGAGTTCTGTAGAATTCTGCAAAGTCTGGTTTCTAAAGGAGGCGTTGTGATTATTCCATCTTGTTTTGAACGCTCCTTCGGTTAATCCTACGTACGTGTCGGATGTGTTAATGTCCTTGCGTATTACCTTTGCTTGGTAAACGACTGATGTCTGTAAGCACCTTCCGTTGAGAGGGCAATCAGGTTTCTTGCGACAGTTACATTCATTATTGGTTTCAGAGTCGTTTAGTCTGGGGGTAGGCAGTCCTTTTGCAATTGCTTTGTTGTGGTTTGAAATGATTTGTTGCATTTTATTCTTACAGCTGTAGCTCAATTTAATGTTGTTCTTGTTGAATATTTTTCTTAGGGTGTTGCCTTTGGGGAAGTGTTTGTCGATCAGAGTGAGGAACCTCATCATAGCCGCCGATAAAACCACAAACTTCTACAGAATGGACATACCACAACATAACTCTTTACTGGACAAAAGCATCACCAAATCATACAAAAAAGCGCAACCCAACACTTTACAGAACATCCACTTGGAAAACAAGCGGATCGCAACCGAACTGAATATTGAGGACAGGGTGGACGCCACAGCCAACAAAGAAGCCTTCATCACATTGAAGGACCACAAACCCAACTTCGCAAATAACCCAACATGCCGACTAATAAACCCAACTAAATCCGAAATAGGAAAAATCAGCAAAATAATCCTGGACAGAATCAACGCAAAAATCAAGGACAAAACACCACTCAACCAATGGAGAAATACAGCAGCAGTAATCAAATGGTTTAACAACATCCAAGACAAACAACAACACAACTTTATCTCCTTCGACATTGAAGAATTTTACCCTTCCATCACGCAAGACCTACTGACCCAAGCACTAAACTTCGCCTCGGACTACGACTCAATCACGGGCAACGAAAGAAACATCATCATCCACGCAAAGAACTCCATACTCATCCACAACAGTACACCATGGCAAAAAAAGAACAATCCAACGTTTGACGTTACTATGGGGAGTTTTGACGGAGCAGAAACGTGCGAACTCGTTGGGAGTTTCCTCCTCTCCCAGTTTGCTATCCTCAACCTGAACCTTGGTATTTACCGTGATGACGGACTGGCAGTGTGCCGCGCCTCGCCAAGGAGCAGCGAGAACACCAAGAAGCGCATATGCCAAATCTTCAAAGAAAACGGCCTACGGATCACGATTGAAGCCAACAAGCAAACCGTCAACTTCCTCGACGTCACTTTCAACCTGAGAAATAACAGCTACCAACCATTCACGAAACCCAACACAACACTCCAATACGTGCACCATGACAGCAACCACCCACCCACCACCACCAAAAGAATACCTACCGGAATTAATAAAAGGCTATCGATGCTGTCATCCAGCAAAGCTGAATTCGACCAAGCAACTCCCCCGTACCAGAAAGCACTTGATGAAAGCGGATACAACTTCACCCTCACCTATGAACCCACTCCAGGAAACCAACCAAAAAAGAGCAGAAAACGAAACAACATCATCTGGTACAATCCGCCATTCAGCAAAGACGTCTCAACCAACATCGGCCGCAAGTTCCTCACTCTGATCGACAAACACTTCCCCAAAGGCAACACCCTAAGAAAAATATTCAACAAGAACAACATTAAATTGAGCTACAGCTGTATGAATAACATGCAACAAATCATTTCAAACCACAACAAAGCAATTGCAAAAGGACTGCCTACCCCCAGACTAAACGACTCTGAAACCAATAATGAATGTAACTGTCGCAAGAAACCTGATTGCCCTCTCAACGGAAGGTGCTTACAGACATCAGTCGTTTACCAAGCAAAGGTAATACGCAAGGACATTAACACATCCGACACGTACGTAGGATTAACCGAAGGAGCGTTCAAAACAAGATGGAATAATCACAACGCCTCCTTTAGAAACCAGACTTTGCAGAATTCTACAGAACTCAGCAAACACATTTGGAACCTCAAAGACAATAATGTTGAATATTCAATAACATGGCAAATTCTTGCATCCAGCTCACCTTACAACAGTGGTAATAAAAGATGCAACCTATGCTTAAAAGAGAAACTGTTTATTATATATCATCCAGATTTATCATCCCTCAACAAGCGCAGTGAAATCATTTCAACATGCCGCCATAGACGGAAACACCTCCTAGGTAACACATGAGCCATCACCACACCTATATATATATATATATATATATATATATATATATATATATATACAGTATATAATTTATATGTATTTATTTTGCCGTTTTTGTTGACATGTTAAAGGTGTTTTAATGAATATATATGCATGTTTAACATATAGATTCCTATCTTTCATGAAGACAAGAATATAAGTTGGTGTATTACCTGATTGTGATGACCTGCATTGATTGGAATCAGTAGTGCTGAAAACGTCCACGTTTTCAATGGAGGAGAAAAAAAGTTCTTCCTTTCTGTCTAATACCACATGAAAGTCTTTGGTTTTTGGCGTCTTATTTGTCCAGCTTCTATATTCGTTTCTATCCACTTTACAATAAATACATTGGCGGCAAATTCCGTAGCTCTCTCGCTTGTTTGCGCTGGCTTTCGGAGACTCTTATTTTGTTAGCGCAGGCGCGATGGAGCGGCACTTTTATTGTGAAGACAGAAACTGTGCGATCAACCTTTAGGCTTTTGACGGGAAGTACGGTTGAAATAAAAAGTGTCTTTTTTCCTTTACACTTTTGATTGTTTGATTGAAACTTCTATTAGTAGTTTGCACAGTACAGTACATATTTCGAACAATTGACCACTAAATGGTAACACCCCAATAAGTTTTTCAACTTTTTTAAGTCGGATTCGACGTGTGACGGTCATGTGACCGCCTGGCTCTGTTTGATTGGTCCAACGTCACCCGTGACTGCATGTGATTGGTGAAACGCAGGCATGCGTAGATCCTACTTTGAAAAAACAAAACAAACATTAATAGATCGATAAAAAAAAAGTAGCGAGCTGAATGTAGATAAATGGAGCGGAGTAAAAGTGGCGTTTCTTCTCTATAAATATACTCAGGTAAAAGTAAAAGTATGTTGCATAAAAACTACTCTTAGATGTACAATTTATCCCAAAAGTTACTCAAGTAGATGTAACGGAGTAAATGTAGCGCGTTACTACCCACCTCTGCAAATGAGCCAATTGAATCTGTTCAATTCTGCCTGTAGAGCACCTACAAAAACACTCAGACACCTGCATTAGGGTTGTATATACATGATGTACGTATATTTGTAACGTAGTAATGGGCACATTTAATATTTACGAATTTTTATAATTTCAATCATGTGCGGTGCATTAAATACATTTTTTTTCTTTATCACTGATTTTTGCTCACTGCAGACTTTATGAGAGCCCATCCATCCATCCATCCATATTCTACCGCTTATTACCTTTTAGGGTCACGGGGGGCGCTGGCGCCTATCTCAGCTTCAATCGGGCAGAAGGCGGTGTACACCCTGGACAAGTCGCCATGTCATCACAGGGCCAACACAGATAGACAGACAACATTCACACTCACATTCACACACTAGGGCCAATTTAGTGTTGCCAACCAACCTATCCCCAGGTGCATGTACAATCATAATAACAGATCACTTACTGAACAATATCTGCTGTCATTAGGAATGCTGACTACTAGGATGTTCATTTATTCCCATTTAGATGAAGAATGACTCATAATCCTCGCAAAGAAACGGGGATATTGTCAGAGCTTACATTTGTCGGATATTGGCTTCTGGAGCCAAAGCTACAATTCCCCCTCACCTTGCCTGAACTACTCTCTCATGGTGCAGCGAGTTCCAAAGACTGTATCAATCCAGGCAGTTCTAGTCATGGAGATGTAGTGTGCGTATGAACCCTACAACAGCTTCTTCTTCCTGGCTGGATGCGACTAAAAATCTGTCGATGTAACTTTGTTTTACCTACTATGTCCTGATGTTTTTTGTGGTGTTAAGAGTTCTGTTTAGTACAAAGGTTTGAATCTGTGGCTCATTATTGGGGTTTACTAGACAGTTTGTGTGTGTGCTTACGCTGTGGAATGTGATTATTTGATAATAACTGTCAAAAAAATCTATTGCTAGTCGCAACATTTTATGTGTTATGTATTAGGTAGTCACATAGTTCAATGATCACTATCCAGACTAAATCTGTTAGTACCAGGATGTTCAAACACAGCAGATATACACTCTGCCCTATTCCGCTGTGGTCGCACTCAGGAGACAACAACTATGTGTATTTTGATTTTTGATAGTTAAGTCAGAGTAACATTATGGTCCTTTTCATTCTCATAAAGAAAAAGTAAGGCCAGCAACACTCGTGTCGTTCTAATAATTGTAATACAAACTGCGAAGGCGCTACCAAACACAGACTGGTTTTGAAAATGTCCTCGTCAGTGTGCCACCCGGATGATTCCAGGTGTTTCAGTTCATGCGATCAGAATAGATTTAAAAGCTTTCTGGAAGTTTGGTTGATTATTTTATTACGTGTGGTGCACACTGCATCCAAACTTCAAGTGCAATATAATGTTTCACCTTTCAGGTGCGCTGGACTTATTCCAGCCTCAGCAGCGGGTAAAAGGAAATGTACTTAAATCGATGGGAGAATACGCGGAAGGCCATGTTTGACAGGGAACACCCACATTTAAGCGTTGCTCCACCTAAAGCACGAATTGTGGATGAAGACATGCACTGATGAGTTATGCGCACATTTCCACACCTTTTTTCTACTATAGCCCATGGAAGAATACAGCCCTCAATGCCTAACAAACATCAGCTCTTATTTCAAATTACTGCACTGTACATATAATTTAGCCTCTGTAATGCTTTTACTCTTGTACTCATAATTGGATGTCAGAGTAGTAGCATGAATAAATGATGAACGGGTAGTTGGCGTCTTAATTTCTTAGCATGAGCACTAACAAAATAGATCATGATATATGGATTATATTCCACCCCTACTGATGAGTTGTTTCTAATAACGATTGAACAAAATACAAAAAAAAAAAAAAAAAATTAGATAGACGATTGACAGAGTAAATCTGCGTTATACTGAAGGAAAACAGTGGCCATGGTTAGCAATTTCTTAAAAAAAAACCAACAACCTCAAAATGAATCCAACTGTCCAAACTTGTGGAAATAATTTAGCCTGATTAGTGACTATTTTTTTTCTGACAAATAATTGACAGTGAGGCATTGATGATGGCTTCCAGGCTGGAGGCCAATTACGAATAATACATCACTCCTATCCACCCATGTCTGACTCCATTTATTCTCAATGGACTAAGAATCCCCAATCATCATGTCTGTAAATAAAGTGTTTTACTGCACGTAGAGCCCATGCCACACACATCCAAACATCCGGCTTTAGCCTCTGAATGGGTTTGATGTCTTTGCATACGCTACTTTTCAAAATACCAACGACTACTAAGTAGGGCCAAAAACAAAAAAACAGGGTAGTCTCCCAAAATGATAATTATGTGTTGAAGACATGTGGAAAACTGCCAGAACATAACAGTATGAAAGATAGTTTCCATGCTTGTGTGGGTTAGAAAGGATGTTTCATTTCAAGGAGAATGAGTCACTACCCAAATGACCCACTTTCTGGTAAAATGACTTGTTTAACCAGCAGGAATTATTTTATAATATTTCTAACCTCATTTAGCACTACAGTTGGCCTTCTCTCCGACAGAAATCCCCTGTCCTCTTTGAGAGGGAACTTGATGACATTTTAATCTTTCAGTTGACTTGTTCCTGTCTTTTCACAATTGCAACACAAGTTTGAAAGATGAAAATATTGACTACTGATTGATAGTTCCAGAGGTCAAAATACAATTCTGCTTTGGGCCACAATTTAGCAAGGCTCAGTTCTTTAGGCTGTTTATATGTCAAATTATAGTGGCTGGAGTGGAGAGAGGGCCATCTATACATGAATTTAGACATAAAAAAATTATTGAGCAATGAATTTGCTACTTTGTATTAAATATAAGAATGTATCAGAAAGAAATCCTGTATAATACTGCCATACGGTGTGGTACACCCCCTTGCCTCTAATGTGTAATTGTCATGCTTAGGGATCAAAACAGTGGGTAATGTGTTCAATTGAGCAACATTCATTTCTCCTTCAGTTGGTTTCATTGCAGTGATTGCACCTTTTACATTTTTAAATGACTGCGAAATGCAAATGGCCTGTCTGCCATGTTGTCATCAGGAAAGATGTCTGTGCATGAGTGCAACGGCGTCAGTGTTTTGCAACTAACATACCGAGGTTACGGCGCCCTGGGACTCAGCAAAGGAATGTTACAAGCTCAGCGCTGTCACACGTGCTGAGAAGAGAGGGAATACTGAAGTGGTCCCTCGACAAATATTTCTAAACCTCTACCCCAACACAGCCTGGTTATTTTAAGTCGTATGTGAAAATCCCACCAAATCAATGCTTTTTTGGGCCCAAGCTCCAAGATCCCTTGTATAATATTACACAGCCTAGTGTAAGAACATAAAAATGTACGGAGCAAAAAAATACAAGACAGTTTAATGAAAGGTATATGGACCATAGTGAAGATTTAGAATAAAACACTCTGTCCTGTGTTGACATGAACTTACACACTTATGTCATCTCCTTGTCTGGCACACTGGCTTGGCCCCAAAGCGTACCTGCACAAAGGCCATTATAAGACGCCTGCGTGCTGAAAGGACCCTGAGCCGCTAAGACAGCCATAATGAAGACATCCACATCCGTTTGGGATGAACCCTGACTGACGCCTCTGGCAGCCAGCCACCCATAGCCTGTGGGTCAATGGGCGTCGAGTGAAGGAGGTGAAATAGATAAATATCCTCTCCTGGACATGTGTGCACTTGATAAGCCAGCAGCCTAGTTTCTACAATAGAACTCCTACGCATACAACGCTAGCCTTTTTTTTTTTGCACACTTCAAAGTGACTGTAAGAAATGATGAGGTCATCTTTAACTAGAATAGCACTCACAAGGCCTGATCTATTATCCCCCAAAAAACATGCCGAATAGCGTGTGCAAACTACAAAATTGCATGTATTGTTAGTGGGCGTGTTCACTATGACTGTGTGCACAAAGCAAAATTGGTGCAGACCGCCCTATATTAAGGAGGCTTTTGAATGTACCAGCTGTCACTATGATGACAGTCATTTCCTGCACAGCATGCTCCACCCTGTGGTGTTTTGTTATATTGTGGAACATGCAGCACATAACTATACTCTGCAGCACCTTTTCGGGGCTATGTAAAAATGTGAACTTATTTTTTTTAATTTTTTTTTTAAAATATATCCTGTCCAGACACTCAGGGAAATCATATTACTAGTGTAGTTTACAAAAGATAAGTGTGGGACATTTCTCTTGTTGCCCTATTTGCATTTTCATTTATTTATTGGCTATATTTAGTGTTTTGTGCAGCCAAACTGGAGCAGGAGGTTGATAAAAAGACAGAAAAAGAAGACAGAGGAATAAATTGGGGGGACAAGAGTGTTGACAACAACAACAATAAACCAAAACAAGAGAACTACAAAAGAAAATAAGATATATACAAATATGATACCGAAAATGATAAAAAAAAAAACGATTAGTGAAGTAAATGGTAAAAACACAGTAATGACAATGAACATTATTGTACTATACCTACTCAGTGGCCTAGAGGTTAGAGTGTCCGCCCTGAGATCTGTAGGTTGGGAATTCAAACCCCGGCCGAGTCATACCAAAGACTATAAAAGTGGGACCCATTACCTCCCTGCTTGGTACTCAGCATCAAGGGTTGGAATTGGGGGTTAAATCACCAAAAATGATTCCTGGGCGTGGCACCGCTGCTGCCCACTGCTCTCCTCACCTCCCAGGGGGTGAAAAAGGGGATGGGTCCAATGCAGAGGACAAACTTTGCCACACATAGTGTCACGATGGCGAGGCATAATGGATGCGTGTTGCTACCCCAGGGATGCAAGAGGACCAGGACAGGCAGGAGTTGCAGGTAAGATTAGATTTAATACAAAAACAAAAATAATACTGGTACAAAATGCAAAGAAAAGGCGTGCCGAATGCACGGAGAGCTATGCTAATAATTAGCAACGAGAGCAGAGTACAGGAATAGAGGTGCAGAGCGCACGCAAAGCTAAGGCGAGACTTAGCAATAGTGATTACAAAAATAAGAACCAACGTGCGTGTTGCAAGTAGCAAACAAAACAGCCAGGAGGAACTAAGGTAGCAGGTGGTCTTAAATACAACACAAATAATTCAAAACAGGTGTGCGTAATGAGTCCGTGCAGGAGGCATACTTAGGTTGCCATGGTGACAATACAAAACAAGGAAGTGCGCTAACAAACGGGATCGGTAGAGTCCAAAACATGATCAAAACATAGTAGGACAATACAAAAAAGACAAACATGCTAGAGATGTGTGATCCGGAAGCCGGATCACAACATTACCCCCCCCTTAAGGGGCAGATCCCAGATGCCCCCAAAAAACTGCAATAAAGAGAACCCCCTCCCAAAACCAGAAAGTTCACAAACGAAGGGAGGGCGGAAGGAGTCCACGGTGGAGGGTCGCCAGATCGCATGTCCCCGAATCCACCGAGGACACCTCATGTGGCGGCGGCGGGTGGAACGCTGCTGCCGAAAAAGTTTTGGCGGGCGACCTCGAAAAGGCCACATTAGTGGCCGCCTCGCAGGATGAGGTGCCCGGCGAGGCGGACGACCCGGGCACGGCCACATCCGTGGCCGACATGGAGGAGGGAGTATCTGGCGAGGAGGATGACCTCGCAGAGGCCACGCCCGTGGTCGACGTGGTGGACGACGCCTCAGCACCGAAATCCCAGCAGGCTTGGAAGCAGCAGACGAGGGTGCGGGGACTGCAGCCAAAGCAGGCCCGAGTGCAGCTGGCGAGGATGATGCGGGTGCTGCAGCCGCAGGAGTCGTCGGAGGCGGCCTGGGAGCCGCAGGAGTCGTCGGAGGCGGCCTGGGAGCCGCAGGAGTCGTCGGAGGCGGCCTGGGAGCCGCAGGAGTCGTCGGAGGCGGCCTGGGAGCCGCAGGAGTCGTCGGAGGCGGCCTGGGAGCCGCAGGAGTCGTCGGAGGCGGCCTGGGAGCCGCAGGAGTCGTCGGAGGCGGCCTGGGAGCCGCAGGAGTCGTCGGTGGTGCTGGTGTGGGCTCCAGCCCCGTCGTCGACGCTGGTGTGGGCTCCAGCCCCGTCGTCGACGCTGGTGTGGGCTCCAGCCCCGTCGTCGACGCTGGTGTGGGCTCCAGCCCCGTCGTCGGCGCTGGTGTGGGCTCCAGCCCCGTCGTCGGCGGTGCTTGGCGGCACGGAGCTGGCACCGGTGCTTGGCGGCACGGAGCTGGCACCGGTACCTGTCGTGGTGCTGGTACCGGAGTGGGCTCCAGCCTTGGAGTTTGTGCTGGTGTGAGAACCAGACTGGGAGCTGGTGTGAGAACCAGACTGGGAGCTGGTGTGAGAACCAGACTGGGAGCTGGTGTGAGAACCAGACTGGGAGCTGGTGTGAGAACCAGACTGGGAGCAGGTGTCGGCTTCAGCCGAGGAGCAGGTGTCGGCTTCAGCCGAGGAGCAGGTGTCGGCTTCAGCCGAGGAGCAGGTGTCGGCTTCAGCCGAGGAGCAGGTGTCGGCTTCAGCCGAGGAGCAGGTGTCGGCTTCAGCCGAGGAGCAGGTGTCGGCTTCAGCCGAGGAGCAGGAGTCGGCTTCAGCCGAGGAGCAGGAGTCGGCTTCAGCCGAGGAGCAGGAGTCGGCGTCAGCCGAGGAGCAGGAGTCGGCTTCAGCCGAGGAGCAGGAGTCGGCGTCAGCCGAGGAGCAGGAGTCGGCGTCAGCCGAGGAGCAGGTGTCGGCGTCAGCCGAGGAGCACTAAGAGACTGGCAGAGAGGAGGACTAGGACTACTATGAGGATTTAGACTAACACTAGGACTTGGGCAAGGACTTGTGTGAGGACCAGTACTTACAATCAAACTAGTGCTTTTATAAGGACTTGGGCAAGGACCAGGACTTACAGTGACACTGGGGCTCGGACAAGAATTTGGGCAAGGACTAGGGTTACTGTGAGGACTAAGACCACGAGGGGAATTAGGACAAGGACTACGATCAAGACTACACGAAGGTACGTAACTGGGACCGGGACTTGGACTACCATTAAGAGAATGACTTGAACAAGGACTTGGGCTAGGACTCGGACTACGACTCAGTCTACGAGTTGATCTACAATGTTGGCCAGAAGTCGGACCAGGACTGGGACTAGGCTTGAACACCGGTGGTGGAGGGCGCACTGGAGGTAGTGGACTAGCGAGTCGAAAAGTCGGTGGAGGAGGTCTAGGTGGCCTTAGTGGCTTGACCGGGGGAAACACAGGTGGAGGAGGTCTACTAGGAGGAGCTAAGCGGAATATCGGTGGAGGTGGCCTCATAGGAGGCTGCGGTTTGACAGTTAGCATCTGAGCTACTTCCCCACCAAAGCTATAGGCCTTAGCCCCTCCCTCCAGACGGGGATCCCAGACCCGTTCCCTATGGTCAGGGACTGACCTTAAGGGAGGGTGGTGTGAGGTTTGGAGGTGGGCAGACTCCTCCCCTTTAAGTTGACCAACATGTCCTTTTGAAAAAGGAGAAAAAAACCCAGACTTGGGCGGGGAACGGGGCTTAAGAGGTGGAGGAAGAAAAGTAGGTAGCTCATGTTGCCTTAGTTTGCATCTAGAAATAACATCTGTATAGAACTTAGTTGTGTCTATAGAGTCCAAAAAATCATAGTCAATATTTGAAACAGGTTGAGAATAAGACTCAACAATATAAAAATCCTCAGAAAAAATATCATCGACAGGGGGTGGTATTGAGTCACCAGGGGGCGTTGACGAAATGACGTCACCGTGATGGACCGGTGGGCCGGAGGTATGCCCTGGCCTTACAGCCCAGTCGGAAGAGTGGTTGGAATATGGAGAAAAAACAAAACTTCCAAACCTCAGGGAAGAGTACTGGGCTGTTGTCTGCGCGCTGCTGTCCGGGGAAAAAGTCTTCGCGGCTTGGCGAAGGGAAGACTTTTGGTGGTCCACTGCGAGGCGGCGTTGTGCTGGCTGTTTTCTGTCACGATGGCGAGGCATAATGGATGCGTGTTGCTACCCCAGGGATGCAAGAGGACCAGGACAGGCAGGAGTTGCAGGTAAGATTAGATTTAATACAAAAACAAAAATAATACTGGTACAAAATGCAAAGAAAAGGCGTGCCGAATGCACGGAGAGCTATGCTAATAATTAGCAACGAGAGCAGAGTACAGGAATAGAGGTGCAGAGCGCACGCAAAGCTAAGGCGAGACTTAGCAATAGTGATTACAAAAATAAGAACCAACGTGCGTGTTGCAAGTAGCAAACAAAACAGCCAGGAGGAACTAAGGTAGCAGGTGGTCTTAAATACAACACAAATAATTCAAAACAGGTGTGCGTAATGAGTCCGTGCAGGAGGCATACTTAGGTTGCCATGGTGACAATACAAAACAAGGAAGTGCGCTAACAAACGGGATCGGTAGAGTCCAAAACATGATCAAAACATAGTAGGACAATACAAAAAAGACAAACATGCTAGAGATGTGTGATCCGGAAGCCGGATCACAACACATAGTGTGTGTGTGACAATCATTGGTACTTTAAATAGAACGATAACAATACCAATTAAAATAAGAATATTGATAATTAATAATTATTAACTCTTTTACCAACATTACAATCGATTCAGATGCAATACTACACAAATGTAATGAACACTTAAATTACATAAAAAGCAGACAGGGGGAGAGGTGCGGACTGTATTAACCTTTTACATTGTTATGGTAAAACAGGTTAAGCTTTAGCAGTGTGCTGTGTTTTGTGATGTGGTAGTGCATTTGTTCGAGTGTGATTGTGTACACTTGTATGATGAAGCATGAGTGTATGTTGTGACACACACACAATCCGTGCTTCCCTCTGCTGCGGGAGCACGCAGGAGCTCCGCTGGGAACACCAGACACGCCCCCGTGCTCATCAGGCAGACCGCGCCCACTCTCCGCCGCAGCCGGCGGCAATCAATGCCTGACACACCTGGCATTGACGAAGGAGGGCAGTACAGAGACGGTCGACACTGACTCATCGACGTCGGAACGTAAATCTACTACCCGTAAGATGCACGTCTCTGACTACCTCCTGATCTTGCTCGTTGCCTGTTTCCTTGTGCCTTTTGCTCCCTCATCCCTGTATCTCCCGCTCTTCACACAGCGCTCGTGTCACTACTGCTGTTTTCCCTTCTGGACCTGGTTTGCCGTCCCCGATCCTTGACCCTGCCTTTGGACTTTCGGAGTCTCTCTCCAGCCTCTGACCCCCGCTTGGACCTTGGACTTCCCCTGGCTTCTCCCTCCTCGGATTTGGAGGCTGAACATCCAACACGCACCTCAACAGACCTCCCGGTATTCACGTATTAATTTTCCTCACGGAACTCTCCTGAAGGAATCAATAAAGTACAAACCCTGTTTCCATATGAGTTGGGAAATTGTGTTAGATGTAAATATAAATGGAATACAATGGTTTGCAAATGCTTTTCAACCCATATTCAATTGAATGCACTACAAAGACAAGATATTTGATGTTCAAACTCATAAACTTTATTATTTTTTTTGCAAATAATAATTAACTTAGAATTTCATGGCTGCAACACGTGCCAAAGTAGTTGGGAAAGGGCATGTTCACCACTGTGTTACATCACATTTTCTTTTAACAACACTCAATAAACGTTTGGGAACTGAGGAAACTAATTGTTGAAGCTTTGAAAGTGGAATTATTTACCATTCTTGCTTGACGTACAGCTTAAGTTGTTCAACAGTCCGGGGTCTCTGCCGTCGTATTTTACGCTTCATAATGCGCCACACATTTTCGATGGGAGACATGTCTGGACTGCAGGCGGGCCAGGAAAGTACCTGCACTCTTTTACTACGAAGCCCTGCTGTTGTAACACGTGGCTTGGCATTGTTTTGCTGAAACAAGCAAGGGCGTCCATGATAACGTTGCTTGGATGACAACATATGTTGCTCCAAAACCTGTATGGACCATTCAGCATTAATGGTGCTTTCACAGATGTGTAAGTTACCCATGCCTTGGGCACTAATGCACCCCCATAACATCACAGATGCTGGCTTTTAAACTTTGCGCCTATAACAATCCGGATGGTTATATTCCTCTTTGTTACGGAGGACACCACGTCCACAGTTTCCAAACATAATTTGAAATGTGGACTCGTCAGACCACAGAACACTTTTCCACTTCGCATCGGTCCATCTTTGATAAACTCGGGCCCAGCGAAGCAGGCGGCATTCCTAGGTGTTGTTGATAAATGGCTTTCGCTTTGCATAGTAGAATTCAACTAGCACTTACAGATGTAGCGACCAACTGTAGATACTGACAGTGGTTTAATGAATTGTTCCTGAGCCCATGTGGTGATATCCTTTGTCGGTTTTTGATGCACTACCGACTGAGGGAACAAAGGTTTGTAATATCATCGCTTACGTGCAGTGATTTCTCCAGATTCTCTGAACCTTTTAATGATTTTACGGACCGTAGATGGTAAAATCCCTAAATTCCTTGCAAAAGCTTGTTGAGAAATGTTGTTGTAAAACTGTTCGACAATTTACTTACAAATTGGTGACCCTCACCCCATCCTTGTTTGTGAATTACTCAACATTTCAAGGAAGCTGCTTTTATACCCAATCATGGCACCCACCTGTTTACAATTAGCCTGCACACCTGTGGGATGTTCCAAATAAGTGTTTGATGAGCATTCCTCAACTTAATCAGTATTTATTGCCACCTTTCCCAACTTCTTTGTCACATGTTGCTGGCATCAAATTCTAAAGTTAAGGATTATTTACACACAAACATTTTTTTTTTATCAGTTTTAACATCAAATATGTTGACTTTGTAGCATATTCAACTGAATATGGGTTTAAAAGCATTTGCAAATCATTGTATTCCGTTTATATTTACATTTAACACAATTTCCCAACTCATATGGAAACGGGGTTTGTACTATCTAGTTATATGGTAATTCCACACATAGTCGTTCATGCAGAAACATAGTAGCATACACACTCCACGTAATCATCAAGTATTCAACAAACCAGTTGAACTTGACATCCCGTTGCTGTGCCGTCTCCTTCCCCAGTAAAACATAAGAGTGTATGTATGTACTGTATATGTGCATGTACACATGCATAGAAACACAATTTAGACAACAGAACCAATTTCTAGCATGCCGAAGGTGCACTCTGGGAGACGCCGGCAATAACTGTCATGATTGTCGCGAGACATTTTTTCATTGGGGTTCTGGAGATGTATTATTTATCCATCATCTATATGAAAATATTAACGCCATTTTAAAAAACGCCAAACAACAATTTAATTAAATTAGTTGTTTCCTGGCCGCATTCGGCCCCTTAAGTCATCCAGCAGCTATAAAATGTCATTGCTGAATAGGTTATATGTCATACATTTTTATTTCTGACAATCCAAATATGTTGATATGCACACGGTCAAAATTTTGTCTCTTCATCGTCTTTCATTGCACAGCCATTGCCGCCATTGCGTAACTTTGCCAGTTTCCACATGCTTTCGAAGGGTATATAGGCACAAAAACAGGGGCCGCAAATAATTTCAGGATTGATAAATCACATTGTAAGCGTTAAATGTTTGCACGTTAAATGGATGGTGCTCGCTTTTTTTCAAATGTTTTAAAATTTTCCAAATTTGGATTACAGCCTAATTGCCAAGACTCACAGCAATTCAACGCTACAGGAATTTTTGCAAATTTTACTTGAACCTCAACGTGCATCATTACTTGCATCAGCATGTTCACAACCCAGGTGATAAAGACCTGCGCTGCAGAGTTATTGTTTGTTTTGATGATAAAACTGTGGACAAGACTACATCAGTTATTGTGAATCACACTACAACCAGATCTTGTGGCACTAGTTTACACAAAAATGCTGCAATATCCTGTGAGACACATCCATTTGGCAAACTTTAGTGAGAACATTACGCTTATTGCCCGGGGCTGTATAAAAGTTAGGACAATTCCAAGGGCCCCTGTAATAGCACTGTGGTGACAGCAACTGCCCGGGGGATGCAATTTATTTTATTTTTTTTCATGAGGCTCAGAATTGTTGGCAGCATTGCCGCTCATCACATTTGTCAAGCAATATTACAGCTACAGTTCATGCTTGTCAGTTTGCTGATGTTTGGCATGAAAGTGCTGGTGAATTATTTTCCACTGTGTGCAACATTGTGGTGGACGCAACACACATTTTTCAACAACAAATCATGCCCGCCGGCCTACGAAAGAAACAACAAGTGTCCATATGACCGAAGCTGATCCAGATATAATGATCCACAATAAACAAGGTGAGAAACATTAAACTGTTGGAATAGTAGACATGTCACTGAAAGTAGGCATGCTTGTTTGTCTCCATTTCAAAAATTACGATAAATGATTACCGCCCATCGTTTTAATGATTTACCCTAAACTATTCGTCAAAGTAACTGGATTCATAGTAATATGTTGGTGAAATCAAACGCTGTTGTAATGTAATCGAAAAAATAACCTCGTTGGTTTTTTTTAATGAGTTTATTTCAGTCATATATTCAACCATTTTGTGTGATCAATTTAACAGCACAGATTATACATATTAACAATAATACACACACACATAAAAATAAAAATGATATGACCGAAAAAGGAATAGGAATAGGAAGATTGCGAAGGCTTATATTTGTCTATCCCATACATTCACTAAAAATTAGATTGCCTGGAACTTCAACGTTCCAAAAAATCAATGGGATGAAAGTAATCGTTGCTATATTGCATATTTTTCCATTATTTCACCTTTCAAGGCTTCCTTAAACCTTAACAAAGAACAACATGTCTTCAACTCATCACTGAGCTTGTTCCACCATTTAACTCCTAAAACTGAAATACATTCGTATTTTATATTCGTTCTTACTTTACATACTTCAAAAATCAATATCCCCCGCAAATTATAGTTTTCATCTCTTAATTTAAATAACCTAATAATACAAGCTGGAAGGTTCTTGTTCTTTACTCGAAAAACAATTTCCATTGTTTATAAAAACATAATATCTGAAAATGTTAATACGTTAGAACTTATGACTAATGGATTGGTGGGTTCATAGTTGCACACTTTGTGTATTATTCTAATTACCTTTTAATCTTTGAGCATCTTTTGGAAAAAGCTGTGTGAAAAATCTGACACTGTAGGCTGGAACAATCACAAAAGTAACTGATTAAAAAAAAAAAGTAAAATATGAATAGTGATTATTAAGTGAGAAATCTATACGATACTTGCAGTCCAGTTGGCTAAAGTCAGTTGGGCTAGGCTCCAATTAAGTACTGTAGTTTTATGTCTAATCCAGCAGGCAAATATAAATGTAACCTTCTTGGAGAAGTGTCTTGTAAAGCTTTTCAAGTGATCACCAAAACAGTTTTTTTTTATAAAAGCAAATACCACAATTATTTTATATAGCCTGAAGTAACTGATTAAAACATGTTTTGCTTTTTTTCAAGACGTACTCTTGCTTCTGGACCTCCATTCAGCTTGATGTAGATTTCACTGTTGGCGCTCCAAGTTCCCTGAATTTTTTCCTGCTTTCTCAAGTCGCGTGCTTTCTTGGCGATTTCAGCTTTACACATTTGTACCCTTCAGCTTCTTTCCTGTTTCGGCAGTGACATTTTAGATTTTCACGAGGATGGCCGAGTGATGTTGTTGTTTCTTTCATTCAGTGGGAGGTATTTTTCAGCAGACTTCTCAGATCTTATCTTGTGTTTTCTATGTCATCGACTATTTTTTTAGCATCAAGTCTTGCTTCCCTTCGTGTCCTGTGTCCAGAGAATAATTTCATTCAAATGGCACCAAAGGTTTCGGTATTTGAGTTTTTCTTTTAGATTTTGACATCGTAGCACCTAGCTGATGTCAGTACCTCTCTTATCAGCTCGCTCAAGGCAGTTGTTTCTTTAGCGAGTTGTTTAATTCAACAATTTAATAACTTGCGCCATTCAGAGATCAACTTGAGGTGTTAGCTTGTCAACTTAAATCACTCTGTGTCGTCGGAAGGACTTTAAACCAGCCTCAAACTCTTAACATAGCTTCTGGTTATTGCGGCTCTTCCAACTCTCCTTATTTCAGCAAATCAAATCAGTTCAACGATGTTAGGTTAACTTTTCTGTGGCTGTGATCACTAATCAGTGGTCAAAGATCTTCAAATTGATCAAAAACCCCAGTAGCAAAAGCGGAGCCTTTTTCTTTGCGTCTTCACCCATTGACAGGAAGTGACGTTAAGATATTAACTATTTGCTTTATTATATGTTGTAAAAGTGGTTTGTGATACTTCTTTCGTGTAGTTATTAGCCTCAACTCGTGTGAACAGAATGCTAATGCTAACAAGTTAATACTAAAGTCGATTTTTTTGTGTTCTCGGCGTGAGATAAACACTGACATTTGTTATTTATAGATTATTATTTACAGCTGAAATGGACCAAAAGGAATCGCCTAAAACTCATGAATTTATAATTTACTGAGAGGACAACTTTCTAGCTGCAGGACATTGCGGATAAAAGCCTAACTTTTTATGAACAATTTGGTACATTTTATTTTATAAATCATATGATTTTGTATATAATTGATTTGATTTAATGTACTTACTTTCTGGTAAAAGAACTGTGGCCTAATTTTGTATTTTTATTTACATGGTATCAGTATAGAAATATATAAAACTACTCCTCCATACGTCATCAGCCTGATTTGTATAAACTACCCTGAACCGTGCAATGCGGTGGAAACACAAACCACACCCTTCCACAGGAACCAATAGATCCATAGGTTCCAGGAACCAAAGAGGGCCTATTGACTGTGAAGATTCGCATGTTTTTCTTCAGGCAGTTGTCTTTATAAATCTCACCGGAAAGGCACTAAATATGACTTTCATCCAGTCATCCATAGCACACGTTTGCTTTTCATTGGGCAACGGTAACTTGTTTTTGTGTTTATATGTTGATAACGGCTGCTGTTTAGCTTTTCTATATTTAAATCTCATTTCCTTCGAGCACTTCCTTACAGTACGGTCCTAGATGTTGACTCCAATTTCCGCACATGTGCTTTTCATTTGTTTTACTGTGCATTTTCTGTTTTCAAGACTTATTGCTTTAAGTTTTTCTGTCTTGAGGCTTTGATGCTTTCCTTGTTCTACAAATATGTTTGCCTTTTACAACCTTCCCATGTTGTTTGTAGTTGGTCAAGATTTTAGACACAGACCCTGAGCAATCAACTTGTATTGCAACATTGCATGTTGATTTTCTCATGATCCTACATGACTACCGTATTTCCTTGAATTGGCGCCGGGGCGCTAATTAATTCAAAACCTCTTCTCATGTAAAAAATATACAACATCATGTAAAAAACATACAACATAAAGTAGCAAGAAACACGTCAATAATGAAAAAAGCCAAATATGTTCTAGACCAAAAATCCCTTTATATTCTCTACTGCTCGCTAGTGTTACCATATCTGAGTTACTGTGCAGAAATATGGGGAAATAATTACAAAAGTACACTTCATTCACTAACAGTGTTACAAAAAAGATCAGTTAGAATAATACATAATGTTGGATATAGAGAACATACAAACCCTTTATTTATTGAATCAGAGATACTGATATTCCACGACATAGTGAAATTGCAAACAGCTAAAATTATACACAAAGCAAACTATAACCTGCTTCCCAAGAATATACAACAATTCTTCTCAACAAAAGAGAAGAAATATAAGCTTAGACAAATATGTAATTTAAAACATTTGTACACACGTACAACACTTAAGACCTTCAGTGTATCAGTATTAAGCAAAGCAATCAAACAATGTACTAATATGATCCACTTCAAGAAACTCTTCAAACTGGAAGTGTTTACAAAGTACAAAAAAGAAGAACCATGATAAACACTGGAAGTGTTTACAAAGTACAAAAAAGAAAAACCATGATAAACACTGGAAGTGTTTACAAAGTACAAAAAAGAAGAACCAAGATAAACATTCTGATTTTATTCACCCATTAGTTCTTTCATTTTCAAAATAATCTTACTTATCTCATCGTATGGAATAAAACTTACTTCACCAATTATTTATTTATTTATTTTTATTGTGATTACTTATGGAGTACATTGTGAATACATTGAGAACAGGAAGTGAACAAAAGTTTTAGCAACTGTTATGTAAAAGAAAAGAGGTAGGATTAAATAAGCTCTGCTTCTTCCTACTCCTTTTCGAACATGTTGAAAAGAGAAACTGGAAATTGTGATGTATCATGTTGTATGCTTGCATGTTCCAAATAAACTCAAACTCAAACTCACTCCTGCGCTTACCAAAGGCATCCGGTAAAAGTAAGCATGCGCTAATTATTTTAAAACCTCTTCTCACTCCGGCACTTACCAAAGATATGCAGTAAAAATTTGAGTGTGATGTAAGCTTGGACCTTAAATCCTACTGAATAGCTCTTAATCTTCTTCCCTTTATGCGATTTCAAATTACCGGTATTGAAATCAGCCTCCTCCATTTTGAAAATGATGACAGGGGAAGTGTCACTCGTGACGTCACGAGTTTGACCAGGCGGTAATACTAAGCATGCGCTAATTATTTTGGGAAGCGAGTTTGACCCGGCAGTAATTGAAGGCAGGCGCATACTATTCAAGGAAATACGGTATTTTGTTTTTTTGTGTTTAGAATCACTTTCTGTCCTGGTGCTCTTGTCTTGTCAGTATTTCCTCTTTGGTCTCTGATTTGAAGCACCTTTTACTTTCTGTTCCATGTCCTGTCAGCACCTATTTAATTCCACATGGGTCCCTCTAACAGTGCTGGATCATTTTTACTTGGTAGGCTGCTTCCTGTGCACTTCCCTGTTTTCATAAAACCTAGCTTTGCCTGCCTGCCGTTCTCTGCATCCTTGGAGTAACACTTACCAGACCGTGACAGAATGACCCAGCCAGTGAATGACCCAACGGGGATTTTCTATCGCCCAGTGGCTTGACAAGATTTTTGCCCTGATGGCCAAATAGAAGCATTCTCCAGCTTCTGCTCAAGCTCCCTCCCACCCATCCTTGTCGTCTGTTGGCCTCTCTGGGAATGTCTGGGATCCGTCCCTTGGGGGGAGGCAATGAACGGCAATGCAACTGGGGAGGCACAACTACCTCCTGCTCCAGTAAGGTTGTCCACGACACCTCTACCACGCTTCCATGACTTCATCTGCAACGTCGCTACCAGTATGTCTTTCTGCTCCAGTGAGGTCGTCCCTACTTGGATGACCTTATCAGTGGCGTTGCTACCAGTACTCCCTTCTGCTCTGATGAGGCTGTCCACGATGTGGACATCATTCTGTTCTGTCCTTGCAAGGCCGCCGCCTGTCTTTCTCCCGGTGGGGTCGTCGGCTGTCTCTCTTACAGCAGGATTGTCGCCTGAGCTTCGCCTCCTGCTGCAGGACGCTCACCTTCATCGCCTGCTGCAAAAGCAGCCGTCTGGCGCTCGCTGTCTTTGCCTGTTGCAAAAGTGCTTGTCTAATGCTTGCCGTCCTCGCCTACTTCTGACGTGCCCGTATGGTGTTCATCTTTATTGCCTGCTGCAAAAGCATCCGTCTGGTGTTTATCATCGTCTTCCTTTTTTTCGTCCGCAAGGTGGCCAGTACATGGACGTTCTTGGCGCTGACAGCAGTGTCTTGGGGGTGGACCTCTGCTGCGGCTGGGGCATTCATTCTGCGCTTCTTGTGCTCCCCTTAGCCAGCTATGGTGCAGTTCAACCCACTGTTAACATTGGGCTCTTCCCCGCTGGTCGCAGGACTGTTGGCCAGCTCTTTGAGGTGGGGGCGCAGTTTGGAAATCTTCCCCTCTTCCTCCCCCACACTCCTTTGCTTTTGGAAATGTTTATCTTCATTAAGGACTGACTTGGTGCTGCTGTTTTGTCATTATTTCCTTTTTGGTCTGTGTTTTGAAGCACCTTTACTTTCTGTTCCATGACATGCCCGCACAACTGATTCTAATTAATTAGTTCTATCGATTTCCACCTGGGTGGCTCCTTTAGCGCTGGATCGTTGTACTTGCTTCCTCTGCAGTTTCCTGTTGATATTAGATCTACATTTACCTGCATTCCGCCTGTCGTTCTCTGCATCCTCGAAAACGCTTACCAGACAATGACAGATTTACCTTCTTGAAGAAAGTTGATTCTCCTCTCCTTTGTATCAATTAACCTCTCTCGGGTTGGAGGAGCCATGATTTATGCCATCCACCTGGTGCAACAGCTCTCCAAGGTGTGAGCACTCCTTTTTAACTTTAGAATAATGAACACATTTAATCCGATGCAGGTGTTGGTTTAGGAATTAAAATGTACAGGTTGATTCCATGCTTTTTCCCTAAGAATTAAGTGATTCCATATTTTCATTCTGCTTGATCTAAAATTTAAAATGTTACCGACTGCCACAGTTTATTTTTTAGATTTGTTTTAATGTTTCTTAAAGCCAGAAAGTTGCTATTTGAAATGACTATGGTTTTGTATGAAGTCTGTTATCTATTTTTGTTTTTCCTACAAATTTAAACAAACGAATGAACATCCTCCAAGTCTGGTGATTCCATATTTTTTTCCGGGGGTTGCATAAAATCTGTCCATGTGACAATATTCTCATGGCTCAGCAAATATGTTTTGAAATGTCCTTTGTGATCTTTCCCCCTCTTTAAAGAATACATCTGCTTTGTATTGTGACTTGCTGGTTACAGTCATACATTCAGTCAACCACGCGTACTTGGAAAAAAAAAGAAGAAAATAACAGTGCACCATGGGCTGCATGAAACAATTAAATGAAAGCCTCACACTGACATAAGAAAATAAATTGAAAATATCACTGATGCTGTGCAATGACAGTTGTTGATAGTATCACAGTGGAATGTGGACCCTTTGCCTGAAACCATTCCCTTTAAAAGCCTTAAAAACAAACACATATACTCGAATATGGAGGTGGCTGAAACAAGACAGACCGATTTTTTTTCAACAAAATCATGTCATTTATAAATAATAACCAATATCTAGGATCAAATCTGCAACATCATGCTTTAAAGCTTAATATTTCACTGTACGGTATCATCTGCATTTGGAATTCTTTGTTCCAGATTTTTTCCGATATTAACAAAGTAATCATTAAAATGTTCAACTATTTGGTTCATATTGTCATTTTTTTGTATTTCCATCTAGAAAGTACTGGGGGTAATCTTTCTTAGCACCATTTTTGATGATGCTATTTAGGATGCCCCATGTTGCTTTCATATTGTTTCTGTTCTTGTTTAATAATTGACTGTAGTATTCCCTTTTAGATGTTCGTAGTATACCAGTTAGCTTGTTTTTATATTTCTTTTACTAATTTTCTGTCTTTATTGATCTCTCTGTTATAAATATTCAACATAATGTGTTTTTTTTGTGACAAGCATTTCTCAGTCCTTTTGTCATCCATGTTTGGTATTTTTTTCTTTTGCTTCTTACTAAGTTCTTTCCAAGGACAATGTTTATCATAAAGTGTTAGAAAGGTGTTGAACAATTCCCATATGCATCATCTTCATTGTATACATTGTCCCAAGTTTGTTTCCTCAGATCCTCCTTGAAGGAAATTATTCTTTCCTCTGTGCATAGTCTTTGAAATGTCTTTTTGTCAATGTTGTTCTTCTTGTAATTACTATCATAAATAGTAAAAACTGGCAGATGGTCGCCGATGTCAGTTGTTATGAGTCCACTTGTTGTATTATCATCAAAGACATTAGTGAAGATATTATCAATAAGAGTAGCACTGTGACTTGCAATTCTGGTTGGCCTTATGATTTGGGGATACAAACTCACACTATACATTATATCTATGAAATCATTAATTGGACTTTTGCTTATCAGGGTTCAAGAGATCTATATTGAAGTCTCCACATAAAAAAAAGTACTTTTTGACTGATTCCATTGAAAGTTCCCTTAGTCCAGTCTTCAAATCCTTCAATACTTGAGTTGGGTGTTCTATATGTACAACTGATCAATACATTTCTTCTTCTTTATGACATATCTCAATGGTTATACACTCTAAAACATTGTCAATAGTTAGTGACATGTTTTTTTACCACCTTGTAATAGAAGTCCTTCATCACATACACAGCAACTACGCCTCCATTCTTATTTAATCTATTAATATAATTGAGTTTATATCCTTCTAGTTCAAAGTCCATTCCTTTTTTTTGTATCCATCCATGTCTCTAATACAGCAATAATTTTGAAAGCTTCTGTAAATTGTTCCAAAAATGATTTCATGTTGTTAAAATTGGCATACAAACTTCTGCAGTTAGTATGAATAATTGACAGTTTGTTTTTGGAATTAATGTTAGTGTTGAATTGTACTTCTGTACAATATAAACAATTATTATCCATGTGAGAAAAAAAATGTGTTTCTGCATCCATAGCACTGTCCAATGCTGTCCCGTTATGATCATTGCTGGAAAAGGTTATACATTCTCTTTCTGATTGATTATTGTTTGTGTCATGGTTGTGTTTAATTTATTTATAGTTATTGATATTTATCCAGCTCTGCTATTTTCCTTATGACTATTACTCTTGCTTGCTCTGGTGTTCCATTTATTTTAATAAATATCTTGCAGTTTGCTGTCCGTGTTTGTTGTATTTTGCCTTGTTTCCTTAGACTACGTGCTTTTCTGGCTATGTGTGCATTTTTCTTTGTTAAATGTTCATTTATGTACACATCTGTTCCTTTTATCTTCCGCCCTTGTTTTAGTAATGCAGTTTTATATTTCCTATTTGCTAACCTCATTATTATGGCTCGTGCCGATCCATCCTTCTTCTTATGGAGTGGGTGGCAAGCTTCTACATTTGCAATGTCCAGGAGTATACCCTTGGACTCCATGAACGTTGCTACTTGTCTCTGTAGATATGTCCAAATTCCCGGGCTCCTCTCCACCATTGGCGGTCATCGCCCGAGCATATGAACTCAGGCCTCCTGATGTGGCCTGAATCTAATGCCAAAAGATCAGATTTGAAGCACTTTGGAGTGTTTAGACTGGCAAAACAATCAGATCTGACTTGGAGTGCACTGGCTGTCTAGCTACAGGTCTGCTTGTAAAATATATTTTACATGCACACTTCCCCTCAGTCCCTTTATTGTGTAAACACTGGGAACATGTACAAACCAAAGGTTTCAATACCAATTCAGATACATGTATTGTTACACATAAATATTCAAAATCGATACGGTGCCAATTCCCGGTACTGGGCAATTGATACCGGTACTAACCAGTACCATTTTTTTTCGTACTTTTTTTGTATGTTAATAAATACTAAATGTTTTTGATAGTTAAGTTTTAGTTTTTCCTGCAACATTTACAAAGTAGTTAATTATGATAACTGCTGTCTCACTGATTTATTTTAACATATCTGAGTCTTACTTGCAAGCATAACATTAAGTTGCAATTACAGTTGCAAATCATAGACGTCAAATGAGAGTAGAGAATGGTTAGTTTATTGTGTGTTGGGCAGTCAGTTCAATCTTTGCTGAATCTAGTCTTTTGTAATGCTCTAAGTATTGTAATTATTACACACCATCTGTTTGATTGTAGGGCAGCACGGTGGGGTTAGTGCGTCTGCCTCACAATACGAAGGTCCTGAGTAGTCCTGGGTTCAATCCCGGGGTCGGGATCTTTCTGTGTGGAGTTTGTATGTTCTCCTCGTGACTGTGTGGGTTCCCTCCGGGTACTCTGGCTTCCTCTCATTTCCAAAGACATGCACCTGGGGATAGGTTGATTGGCAACACTAAATTGGCCCTAGTGTGTGAATGTGAGTGTGAATGTTGTCTGTCTATCTGTGTTGGCCCTGCGATGAGATGGCGACTTGTCCAGGGTGTACCCCGCCTTCCGCCCGATTGTAGCTGAGATAGGCACCAGCGGCCCCTGCGAACCCAAAGGGAATAAGCAATAGAAAATGGATGGATGGATGGATGGATGTTTGATTCGAAGGCGTCAGTAGCACGTAAATAGCAAAGCCAATCTATTTTAGCATAAAGCTTGCGCATTTTTGAAAAAGTGGAGCCTTACTTGACTTACATAGAGCAATTTTTGTAGTCAATTGCTTTGTCGGCATTGGAAATTGCAACATTACGTAGATCTCAGTGCTGCTGGAGTGATCACCAGATGTTAAAGTACAAAGAGTCGGCAACCGGGCGTGACGTCAAGCACAACTTTGCACCGTTGGCTTTAACATGAATCATTACTTTTAGGACCAGTAGGATTAAATGAAGTACCGTCCCTAGTTACACCCCTACTTTATGTACTGTATATACATTTATTTTTTTACCCCACAGCCAAAAAAACCCAGTAACAACAAAACACATAGTTTACCAAATTATAAAAACTGTTGTTTTAAAGTTAAGGATTCTACAGAATCTATATGAATTTAATTTGAAAAAAATGATTAACGAATGAATGCTGTATCCATGTTTTATTCGTGTACCATCACTGATGCGGACAACTTTCTGGTTTCTTGTACCTAATGAACACATTTTTTGATATTGTCCTGAAACCATTGGAAACAAGAGCATGCTGGTGGGTTGCAGCAAGCCAGACCTTGTAGCTGGAATGTTATCGGAATTCAAAGTCTTCCATACAAGGCCGACACCTTCCCACCCACCCAAAACAAAAAAAGGTTATTCGGCTCACTATGTCATGACCCTGACTCCAGGGACCATTCCCACTCCCCCAATAGTTACAACACGAGCATCAATCATACTTAATACTTTGAAAGAAAGCAGCACATATTGAGAGACCTCCATAGTTGTTTGTTTTTTACCCCCTCCTCCTGAGGCATTCATTAACCACAACTGCAGAAAGACAAAACCAGCTCAAGCAGCGCTCCAAACCATAAGGAATGTTCATGTGATGGGTAAGGTTCAACAGCTTACACAATATATTATTGGCTATAAGCATTCCAGTTAACAGTTTTGCAATCTGTATTTGGCTTCAGATCCAAATTCCCTGTGGATAAATATATTTTCTTGTTTCTGACAGTGCTGATAAGACGATAGGAGTGATTTATTTTTGTAATAATTTCCTAATTTGCCTCTTTTGGTGAACACCTTGTCCTGTGAGACTGCACAGTTAATCTGGAAGCATGTTGTTACTCCCTGCTTCAGAGACGGACTAAAACCTGTTTCCTTTTGCTGAGGAGAAACAGAACACAAGTGTAATATGTGTGCCAAATAGAAGCTTACGTACAAGGAAAGTAAGCTTACAGTCTGAGTCTCATGTCGCACATTTGGAACTATTATATCTGAGACATTTTATTTAACAGGTGCCATTTGTGTCGCCGGGAAATGACATTTAGAAATGCACAGTAAACGTAACTTTACATTCCGTATTATTTAGCAAAGTCTCCTGCACTTTTATCTGATTGCATATTTACTAAATGACAATGGAAAAGATGAATTCAAGCTACATCAAACACTGGAATGAAATGCTATTGGTGGCCTGTCCTTGCTTTGACTTCATTATGAACAGAGTTCTGAAAATAATATTTTAAAAGTAATTAATTATAGTTTCTCGTTACTTTACCAAAAAAGTGATTGAATTACTAACCGAAGTACTCCTTAATAAATATAGTTATTTACAGGGGAAAGTAATTTATAAAAGGTAAAGTTAAAGTACCAATGATAGTTACACACACACCAAGTGGGGTGAAATTTGTTCTCTGCGTCTGAACCATCCCCATGTTCACCCCATGGGAGGTGAGGGGAGCAGTGAGCAGAAGTGTGCGCCGCGCTCGGGAATCATCATTTTGTGCTTGTGGTGTTTTTTTTTGGGGGGGGCGGGGGGGGGGGGGGCGTAAAGATTGATTGATGGATTTGTATTCCTAGATTTCACGTATATCGATCTGTGCTTAGCAAGTTGACCTTCCAGAAAAGATAGGTATCGATCCGACATGGATTTTAAAGGCTAAATATTGATTTTATCATTACTAGAAAAAAGCAAACATTGGATTTAGAAAACAGCAGACTTTATTTGAAATTTTGCACTTTTAATGTATATCATAAACAAAAATGGTGAATACCCGCAGTGGTCGAGGAAGGACCAAATGCAAACGCCAACATACAATGTCATTAATTACAGCTACAGCCCAATTGTAAAATGCCACGACAAATAGAAACGACAACACAATATTATAAAGCCACAACACAACTTTAAAGCACAAAGGATGTGACAGACACAACGGAAGTGACAGCGGAACAAGTTACATTTCTTAAAAAAGAACAAAAATGGTTATTTATGACTGAAAAATGTGGTCACACTTCACTTCCTTTTCAAACCTCAATTATTAAACCCTCGACCATTTGGTCCGTCTGTTGCCAAAAGTTGTCCGCTGTCACTTCCATTATGTCTTTATGATGTTCTGTGTTTATTAAAATGAGAGTAGTAGCAGGTCAAACCACTGCTCATACCGTATTTCCTTGAATTTCCGCCGGGTATATAGTATGCGCCTACCTAGAATTACTGCCGGGTCAAACTCGTTTTGCAAAATAATTAGCGCATGCTTAGCATTACCCCCGGCTCAGGATTAACGCCGGGTCAAACTCGTTTCGCAAACTATTATTTTTATTAGCGCATGCCTAGAATTTCCGCCGGGTCAAACTCGTCACGTCACGAGTGACACTTCACCTGTGATCATTTTCAAAAGGAGGAGGCTGATTTCAATAATTAGAAATCGCATAAATGGAAGAAGATTAAGAGCTATTCAGTAGGATTTAAGGTCCAAGCTATTGGATATGCTAAAAAGAACAGTATGCAGCTATGTTTTATTAATATACCGTAGCTGCGTGTGTCAAATATGAGTCATTAAATGACTCCTGCCTCCTGGTGGTAGAGGGCGCAAGTGATTCTTCTTACGACTACTCGGCTGCAGAAGAAGTAACAACAAGCAGCAAGAGTGAGCAGCATGCGTTTATTTTTTCCTCTCGCTTGCACTTTTAACATGGAGGATTACATATCTAAAATAAAACAGTTTTCTAAACTGGACTTTCAATCAAAGCAGGAGGTAATAAAGGAAGATCTCCATTGAGACAGAGAGACTTTTAAAACTGAAGAAAGATAGGAAAGACTTCTATAAACAAGTTATCGATGCTCTTGATCAGAAGGAGTTGCGCATGGACTTCATTTATAAGTAAAGCTAAGACCATAATAATGTTTTTTTAAATGTGCTTTTCATGATGGTATCCTTACATCACACTCAAATTTTTAAGCGCAGGCCTAAATTTACCGCATGCCTTTGGTAAGTGCCGGAGTGAGAAGAGGTTTTTAAATAATTAGGGCAGGCTTGCCTTTACCGCATGCTTTTGGTTAGCAACGAAGTGAGAAGAGGTTTTAAATTAATTAGCGCCCCGGCGACAATTCAAGGAAATACGGTAATCTGAAAATAAATGGTTGCACTTAATTTCTCGGGTAAACTACTGCTAATTCAACCTAAAGAGAAATGTTGGCTGCACTTTATTTTTGGTATTACTATTTTGTTGTTTTATGTTGAAAAACAACAGCCAAAGTTGCGGGTCGATCTACTGTTAAAATGTTATCGAACATTTCTAGAATGTTGAAAATGAGAGCAGAAAAGGGTTCCTCTTGTTCAGGGATCATGCTGATTTGGCCCACAAACGGTTTAAATAGTTGTAATTTTTGGTTATTATGCCATGATTTACCATTCCAACCCACTTGGGAATAGACTTTCCTCCCTGCGGGCCCTTCAGATGAAATGAGTTTGACACCCCTGCTGTTGTTAATTCAACTTAGTGTTTGTTGCACTTTATTCAAATAAGACATGAATGCATTGGCCATTAATTATTGTTTACTTGCCTGTTTCATGTATCCGTAATTAATTTATACACCCTTACAAGAAATAACAGGAATAGACCAAACTTCACCTGCGGTATCCACTATTTATTTCACAGTCACACTAGTTGAATGTTTTTGTTTTTTTGTTAAAAAGTTACTGAATCGATTTTAACTCAATGAGTCATTTTGGATCGTATTTTTTTTTTAAACTGTTGTCCCCGATTGTATCGGCAACCACAAATTCTGAATCGAACCACAACATTGTCAAAACAAATAGTTCCACCCCTATTTTGTTTTGTTTAGTTTTAACATTTGTTGTAATTCTTTATCCCAACCACTACATGCTTTAGGCTTATTTTCTTTTCTCTTTCATAGTTAAAATTCACACTTAGATCATGTTAATAGGTTTTTACCATGTCAAGTTACACACTTACTCAACACACTCAAGGAAAAAAAAAATCAATATTCCACAAGACACTTTGGTCTTGGAAATTTGCATCATTCAGATCCTCTGAAGGCCATGGTAAGGCAAAAAATAAGTACATTTTTTATTTTCATTTGACTGTGGGAGGGTTAAAATCTCAGTACAAACCTGTTCCCAGTATCCATCCATTTTTCTACTGCTTGTTCCTTTTGGGGTCGCGGAGGGTCGCTGGCGCCTACCTCAGCTGCATTCGGGCGGAAGGCGGTGTACACCCTGGACCAGTCGCCACCTTATCGCAGGGCCAACACAGATATACAGACAACATTCACACTCACATTCACACCAATCAACCTATCCCCAGGTGCATGTCTTTGGAAGTGGGAGGAAGCCTGATTACCCGGAGAGAACCCACGCAGTCACAGGAAGAACATGCAAACGCCACTGTAATGGGCTTAGTGTTAACATGATACAGTAGCATAAATTTAATTTGGCTATATTTAATGCCCTGAGCCAATACTCAATGTTGAATACCGTATTTCCTTGAATTGCCGCCAGGGCGCTAATTAATTTAAAACCTCTTCTCACTCCTGCGCTTACCAAAGGCATGCGGTAAAAGTAAGCCTGCGCTAATTGTTTTAAAACCTCTTCTCACTCCTGCACTTACCAAAGGTATGCAGTAAAAATTTGAGTGTGATGTAAGCTTGGACCTTAAATCCTACTGAATAGCTCTTGATCTTCTTCCCTTTATGCTATTTCAAATTACCGGTATTGAAATCAGCCTCCTCCATTTTGAAAATGATGCACAGGGGAGGTGTCACTCGTGACGTCACGAGTGTGACCAGGCGGTAATAATAATCATGCGCTAATTATTTTGGGAAGCGAGTTTGACCCGGCAGTAATTCAAGGCAGGCGCATACTATATACCCTGCGTCACTTCAAGGAAATACGGTAGTTTAAATGTATTGTATCAGCTTTGGGTTTCCACAGACACATTTAATGGAATAGCCTGTCAAGCCAGAAGAGATTGCACTCTCTACTGTGGAATTTGGACATTAAAATAATTGCAATTCATTATGTACATTGGGACTTCCAAGGTTCAGCACCACACAAGTTTTGCAACTTCAACTTTAACCAAAATATGCATCATTCTGCACCGCCAACGAAACTTGAAGATCAAACCTACTACATCATGGCCGAGAGGCTCTAGACAAGTCCACTGCCTCAGTAGATTGAGGCTCTTCAATCCATCCATTCATTTATTCAAATGGGTTTTGCTTATACTTTAGCATTTGGTGATGCCACCACAGGAGAGTAAAAATTGATGGCAAAAATGTGATGATAACCATTTGCTTGCCAAAGCTATGGCTTTTCAGTCTAATGCCTACCTTGGATTTCATTAATAATCTATTTCAAAAGGTCTGACAAAGACCAAATCATACAAAAACTAAAACTAAATTACAAAATGTAAATCCATTCTCGGCACCCACAAATATGGACACAAAACACATTTGATAGAGATTAATCATAGTTTTACATCCAGTAAACAACGCAAAATACATATAAATGACATAAATTGGATGAATGAATTTTAAACATCACCTTTACCTTCAATACTTGGTCAAGACAGCGATTTGTGCGGAAGGCAGAGCCTCAAGGATGCCTCTAACTACTTTACTATGAGTTATGCCTTAAATTCAAAATAGTTTCTCACCTTCTTTATCTAAGAGCTGGGACTCGCAACTTACTTTGGCCCCTTGGAGGCTTATTTTGAGTTTGAGTACCCAACGGGTTTGATTCCTTGTTTTGGCACTCTATTCTGTGGAATGACACACATGCAAAGGGACTACTAAGTTACGCGCAAAGTTTCAGGAATTTTTTACGTACGATTAGTTTTCAACCACCCCTTTGATATAATAACAAAAATGGAGGCACCTCTGTACAGTGTTTGACTCATAGTATTTTTATACTTATATGACTTTCAAAAACTTGTGCTGTGTAATTAATTTTTCAAATCATATTAATCACACCTGAATTTGGATTAATCATGATTAAACACAGCCCCAATATTTGGACACAAATGAAATTGTATTGTCAGCCTGTCATCCAGGAACCTGTTTTACCTGATTGTGCATTGTGTTCAAAACTTGGTAACAGTTTTATGTAAAGTCCTTTCAGTATTTATTTTGGAGTGATTGTTACCAGCAAACACACCAGTGGGAATCCCCTCACTCATCTTTCCATCAGTGGTGTGCCGTCAGGGCCAGCAAGGCCTTCTCTGCTGGCCTAACATAACCAGAAATCACGATCATAAATAATAAACTTTTTTTTAATTTAATTTCCTAAATATCTAAAAGTATTCATATTATTTTTATGTCACAATATGCACATTCCAGTGCTGTTGTTTTTAGTTTTATGTTGCTATGCGGTACAAAATCTGCCTTCAGAATCAACATTGCAGGCGTCTGTGCACTGTAACTGGACGGGAACGTACAGTGATAGACAGTTGCCATTGCCCAGTGGTTCTCAACCTTTTTTCAGTGATGTACCCCCTGTGAACATTTTTTTAATTCAAGTACCCCCTAATCAGAACAAAGCATTTTTGGTTGGAAAAAAAGAGATAAAGAAGTAAAATAAAGCACCATGTCATCAGTTTCTGATTTATTGAACAGTGCCAAATATTGCTAATTTGTAGTGGTCTTTCTTGAACTATTTGGAAAAAAGGATATAAAAATAACTAAAAACTTGTTGAAAAATAAACAAGTGATTCAATTATAAATAAAGATTTCTACACATAGACGTAATCATCAACTTAAAGTGCCCTCTTTGGGGATTGTGATAGAGATCCATCTGGATTCATGAACTTAATTGTAAACATTTCTTCACAAAAAAAGAAATCTTTAACATCAATATTTATGGAACATGTTCACAAAAAATCTAGCTGTCAACACTGATTATTGCATTGTTGCATTTCTGTTCACAGTTCATGAACTTACATTCATATTTTGTTGAAGTATTATTCAATAACTATATTTATAAAGGATTTTTGAATTGTTGCTATTTTTAGAATATTTTAAAAAAAATTCTCACGTACCCCTTGGCATACCTTCATGTACCCCCATTTGAGAACCACTGCCATAGCCAATCAGATCACGAGTTGTTGTCAGTAAAACCTTCTAGATGGCCTCACGTCGAACGTGATATTTACGAATCCTGTGATTGGCTACTCATCGTGACCATTAGCGGATGAATTTGAGAACACATACAGTTGATAGACAGTTGTGATAGCCAATCAGATCAGACGTTGTTGACAATAGCTGTTCTGTTACAACCAAAAGTTGTAAACTCTTGTTGTTAAAGTGTGTCATGCTTTTCATTTAATTAACATTGTTTCATGTGTATTTTTTGCCATCATGTGGTCAGAGCAGTTAATATATCTTTGAGAAGTGTGTACTTTGAATCAAACTTTATTGACCGGAAGTTCCATAAGCCAAGCAGAGAAATTTACAGTATATGTTTTAATTGCTGATGCGTTATAATTTATTTTTAAACGCGCCAGAAAATAATCTGTTTTGTACACTGTTGATGTGGGTGCAAATGTGTCCCTGTATAGTATTTATCCAGCAATGATCATGTGGTGACATCAATTATGGTATTTTGAGAGGTAATCATTGAAGTCGGAGATCATTGAAGGCCGACGTGGGAAATGCACGGCCCGCCACTGCTTTCCATTGATGTATGCATTGACCTGATCACTGGCCCTATACACAACCCACGTAGACTTTCAGGTAACCACGCTCAGTTAAAGGAGAGCATGTAGAGTCAAAATAAATTGTGTGATTAGTCTGCGTATGTACATGATTAATGCAATATTGTTTTGTGATTAAACACATATTATCTTTGACACCACTACCAAAACCAGTCAAATGTTACTTTAAATGTTGCCAGTGCGGCACAGAAGTGTGAAAGAAAGTTCAAACAATATTTTGGAGTATTGCATAATAACTTCCAGGTTTGTGCTACTTGACACATTTATGTAACTTTGGAATTCGGAGGTTTTTGACCTCCAAACAAATAAAGATCAAAACATTCTCAGCAAACATTGAGTTTTGAACCCGAAAGTGTTTAGAGGTTGTCAGGGTTTTTTTGAGTGAAACGTGCTTGATTAATGTGCACAGACATTGATTTGTAACAGCCGCCCGCCGACATTCTTGTGTGCTTTTACCAACAAGGGTCACCAAATAGAAGGTAAAAAAGCAGACATAATGACAGTACGATGTAAAGCAGACTTTTGGCTCCAAAGTGATTCTCATTCTCGATAGTTTGGCCTCCTCCGCTAGTCTAGCAATGCAGTGCACGACCACTTCAACGAAACCGTGTGCTGCTCTTGTTTTTGTCACTCCTGTATGTGTATCCTTGCAGATCCAGCATGAGAATTGTTAATAGCGCCGTCTGCATCGAGACAGAAACCAAAACAAAGATGTCATCTACTATGGTTAAAAGAAGGGGAAAAAAAGTGTCACATTTGTGACTCTGGAACCAATCAAAGTCCATCATACAGTTGGGCATCCCTGAGTGGAGGTCAATATTCATAGCAACTCTGTGCCAACTGCCTTAAGCAATTTTATTCCCACCAAAAAGGAAAAGAACAATAAAGAGATGCTGCACATACAAACCCTTGGCAAAAAATGATAGAATCATTACACTTGTTCGGATGTGCATACAGTTGTTTAATTATGTAGAAAAAAGCAGATCAGAGACATGACACAAAACTAAACCCATTCTACTTTCTGGCTTTACAAAACACTAAAAGAAATCAAAAAAATAAACTGTGGTAGTCAGTAACGGTTTCATTTTTAGATCAAGCAGAGTGAAATAATCATAGACTCACTCAATTCATTATAGCGGTAAATTTTCATTTCCAAAGCCAACACCTGTATTTGATTGAATCCTCTCATTAGTTTGCAGCGGAATAAAAAGTGCTCCCACCTTGGAGAGCTGTTGCACCAGGTGGATTGATATGAATCGTGGCTCCAACACGAGATATGTCAATTAAAACGAAGGAGAAGATTATCAAACTTCTTCAAGAAAGTAAAACATCACGCAAGGTTGCAAAATATGTCGATTTTTTTTACAATCAGTTGTGTTTAAAATCTGGACAAGTACAAGTACAAAAACTTGGGGAAGACTGTAAGAGCAAAGCATCCTGGTAGAGCAAGCAACATATCAAAGCCTAAAGACAGACAACTTCTTGGTGATGTTCGGATGAGATTTATAAAGACGACTGTCCGAAGAAAACATGCACATTTTCACTGTCATTGATGATATAGACCTGCATGTCAAGTAATGGCACTTGGGACATGGCTGTCATTACATCTTCAATAAATGCAAAAGTTTACAGTACATTGACATTTTGGACACTGCTTATTCCAGCAATCAGAAAAATCGGATGGGAGGAAAAAGAGGAGGGATTTTACTTTATGTAATGAACTTAAGTCGAAAGAGATTGTCCGGTCAACCACTTGTACTTTTGACGGTGTTGGTGTTGAAATCTCTCTCATGTCATTCACTCTGATACGTCTATCGACAGCCATCTGCCAAAGTAGATTTCTACGATCAGTTAAAACTTTTCTGAACTCATGTGATTCAAACAAAGAAATCACTATTGTTTGCGATGTCTACATGAATTGGAATGGTAAAAAGAACCTATGTTGGCCTGTTTGACACTGGTTATATACATGCTTCAGAGACTGCAAGCTGTTATGAAAGACAGAGGTGGTGCAGCAAGGTACTACCAGTGGTGTGTTGTCATTTTTTTCATGATACCATATTTTTTTTTGTCAGAACTGAGTGATTCCATTTTTTTTTTTTACTCCTACTGACCTAAATATGAAACTGTTACTAACAACCACCATTTATTTTCGGGATTTATTTTCGTGTTTCTTAACGCCAGAAAGTTGTTATTTGAAATTACTGTAGTTTTGTGCCATGTTTGTTTTCTGATTTCTTTCTGCAAAACCAAACAACTGAATGAGCATCATCCAATTGTGGTGATTCAGTAATTTATTTTTGCTAGGGGTTGTAATTAGAATTACTGCGGCAAACATCCTTTGACGGATGTTCCGTGCATGAATGAAAATACTTTCCCTGTAAGTCAGGAGAGGTGATTTGTGGGCGAGGATTCTTCTTGGTATGTTGGAGAAACAGCAGTTATTCATTAGTAAACAGCGTTGCCTCTGGGCAATGGAAATACTTGCAACATAAGGGCCGGTGAAAAAAAAGATGTTTTCAAAATAGAAGAAATGCAAAATAAATTTGAAAAAAAAATCCTGTTTTTTCCGTAATAATAAAACATGTTTCTTTGGACTTTGGTCCAATTATCAGTTTTCATTATCAGTGCCAGACGTTGCTTTATGACCAAATACCAGAAACCTTAACGGTAATGCCTCATTGGAGCTAATGAGCAGATGTCTCTTTTCGAGGGCCAAAAACAGCACCTTAAAGCAGAAAAACAAGAGAAAATGCAAGAAAGGATGAGAGGATGGATGATACATCGAATATCTAGAAGACATTGTAGCTCTCTTGCCAAGTCACAACATCTGGCATCCCATTTTTCCTGTGGGACTTTGACATCAGCCGAATAGACGACGGATGATTCAACATCGCCTGCACACTTCTGTTTGGTATTATGCTGGTCTGCTTGCTTTATGTATACATCCTCTAATTTTGCATTCTTAGCCAAAACATGCAAAAAAAATAAAATAAAATAACCCAATTATTGCGGTGTTGACTTAGTCACATTCTGATGATCGACTTTTTCACATAGTTAATGCAACACGACTACATTTCTTTATGTATGTGTGCATTCATGTTACATTGTGAGAGCCAAATGAGCCCCTCAGGTCCGCTGGGGTTGGAGTAAGGCCATCTGTAAAGCAGACAGATCAGTTACACGCTCATTCTTTGGTGCTCGCTTTGCATTTGGCAGTAGAAGCGTTTTTCATGACAGGCCTGGAGGCAGCAGGAGTCTCCCAACTTCTAACGTGCAACGACCGCACAGTGCAGCCTCATCAACATCTAGGAGAGGCTGCCAAATGAACAAAGGCGTGTGGTTTTGGGGGGCCTAAAGTGGTCAAACAATGCATTGATGTTGGGAGCATCTTGGGAAGATTTACTGAAGGGATTTGAGGTGTTTTCTCTTTTCGGTAGAACCTCAGTTTGTTCAGTTGAGACACGGAATTTCCTTTTGTCAGGCAAACTTTCGTTTTCTAGTAGTGATTCGCTGATACAGAGAAATTTGCAGATTTTTTTTTTTGTTGCTATATTTAATCCTGCATTATACTAGGTGATTGCACTTTAAAGGATAGATCTACACTAAACCCCGAACAGATTTGCCTATCGCTGGAACTTTGCCTTAACACTACACACTGTTAGACCTTGGCGAGAATGAGGACTCGGGTGCAGAAGGGGGACAATTGACACAGGCTTTATTTAACAGTTTTCTTTGAAATCTTTTTGAACAGAGTGATTAATACAAAGCGGCTATAGAATCTATCTATGATAATAAAATACATATAGGCAGAACGGAATAAACAGAAAATATGTCACATCTGAAACACATTGTGATGCGCGAAGTGTCACCCCAAAATGCAAAAGGACCTGGACAAGCAAAATTTGCAGGTAAGAGCTAGTATTGATACAAAAAAGATAACATAACACTGGTACAAAAGGAAAAGAACATGCGTGCCTACGCACGGGAAGCTAATGCTAATACTTAGCAATGCTTTGTGTGCCATTTGTTTACAGATTATGGAATAATTAAGCACGGGATTCGGACTATTTAGGACTAGTAGTAGTCGATCCACAGCGATCGTTCTGCCACACAATACCTCAATGCTAACGAGGGGAAATTACACTTCAACGACTTTTTTTGGCTTTTACAGTAGGAATATTCATTTGGACCAAAACAGTTGTTTTTCTCATTACAATAGGTCGAAACCATCCTTGCCCAGGCGCACCCTCCTGGTTTTGGAATATAAACATTTTGGGTTTTGGCACCTGCTGCGAGACTAAATCTGACCAATCTAAGTCTGTGAGCACAAACTGATGAAGCCTACTCGAAAGAGAGACAAAACGTCTTCCAAGACAAACCAAACAGTCCAGTTGCGATCCATTGAATGCCCCGAGATTAAAATGACCTAGAGAAATGAGAACATTCATAGACATACCTGCAGTATATTGTGATTGCAAGATTTTAGACTTAGACTTAGACTTAGACAAATACTTAGTATTTTCCTGTTGCAACTGTTTTAGTGTTTTTTGGTTTTAGATTATTTCTGTGTTTGGGCTATTTGGACATTACTGTGCGCTTGTCTCTGTCGACCACAGTAAAAATATCTTCACTAAATATATTTTTTAAAACTGTACAGGCATGTTTTACGGCAGTGTTTCTAAACCAATGGTAATACATTTGCCCATTGTTGGGACGCAAAAGATGTCTGTTTCTTAGCAGTGGTCGGTATGGGCCGCAGCGGTACTCAGTTGTAATACTCTTCTTCCCCACTTGTGACAGTCATGACAATACCAAACAAACACAAAAGTTCTGGAGCTAAAGTCATAAATTAGTTAAAAATGTATGTCTAAAGGGGTGGAGTTGTGTTTTCATTTGCACTTAAATTGTATTTACAGATTGTGTAATATATATATATATATATATATATATATATATATATATATATATTAGGGGTGTGGGAGAAAATCGATTTGAATACGTTGTGCGATTCGGAATCGATTCACTTTTTTTTTTTTAATCGATTTTTTTTTGTGATTTTTTTTTTTAATCAATCCAACAACCCACTACACAGCAATAACATAACAATGCAATCCAATTCCAAAACCAAACCTGACCCAGCAACACTCACAACTGCAATAAACAGAGCAATTGAGAGGAGAGACAAACACGACACAGAACAAACCAAAAGTAGTGAAACAAAATTGAATATTATCAACAACAGTATCAATATTAGTTATAATTTCATCATAGCAGTGATTAAAAATCCCTCATTGACATTATCATTAGAAATTTATAAAAATAAAAATAAAGAACAATGGTGTCACAGTGGCTTACACTTGCATCGCATTTTAAAAATCTACTACTCTGCTTGCATGTCAGCAGACATATATATATGTAGTTATTTATTAATTGTGTTAAATTGTATTTAACACAATTGGTGGAAGAGGGGTTAGTGCGTCTGCCTCACAATACAAAGGTCCTGAGTAGTCTGGGGTTCAATCCCGGGCTCGGGATCTTTCTATGTGGAGTTTGCATGTCCTCCCTGTGAATGCCTGGGTTCCCTCCGGGTACTGCGGCTTCCTCCCACTTCCAAAGACATGCACCTGGGGATAGGTTGATTGGCAACACTAAATTGGCCCTAGTGTGTGAATGTGAGTGTAAATGTTGTCTGTCTATCTGTGTTGGCCCTGCGATGAGGTGGCAACTTGTCCAGGGTGTACCTTCCACCCGATTGTAGCGACCCCAAAGAGAATAAACGGTAGACAATGGATGGATGGACGGATGGATGGAAGGATTTATTTTATAACTGTGTAATTTATTTTTCATCTGTTTTTTTTAGTCCCTTCTTTTGCAGTATGTTTGATTCGTAATTTTATTTGTAATCAGCCTGACCTATGCCTTGAAAATAAGCTTTGTGATTAACACACTTTCATATCGTTTGAAAAAGCTGTACATTGTAAGCAGGTTAGATAATAATTATTGATTATGATTAAAGTCAAGAATAAGATTACTAACTCAGTGTTAATATTTCAGTGGGCCCTGGGCCCCTCTACAGAGGAAAAGTTGGGCAATGAAGTCAGAAAGGTTAAGAACCCCTGTTTTAAGGGACATTTTATCATTCCTAACATGTAAAATCAGGAAGTTGAAAACTTTCAAGGTATTAATAGTACATAACTGTCTGAAAAATAAATAGATGACACGTTGTTGCCAGGGCCGGTCATCACAACTGTCTTGAAGCCTATGGGTGTGGTGATTTTTCATCAATTTTTTGCCATTTTTAATTGCTCATATCCAGGGGGTGTCAAAATGATTTTATGACCGCCCTCAGAGAGCAGCTTGTTATTGCGAAACATGCATCATACAACCATATAAATGCAGAGTATAACTGCCTCATGATATTAGACAACTGTCCCTTCATTTAAACATTATTAATGTTTAGTGAAGTGAATTATATTTATATAGCGCTTTTCTCTCAACATACATAGAGCTTTATATAGTGAAACCCATGATCTACATTTAAACCAGTGCGGGTGGCACTGGGAGCAAGGGTAAGGTGTCTTGTCCAAGGAGACTAAGGCAGTTACTAGGATGGGGGAAGCTGAAATCGAACCTGAAACCCTTAAGTTGCTGGCACGGCCGCTCTACCAACTGAGCCATGTCGGCCCAACAAACTCATGCACCATGGCACCAAATTCAAGGTGACAAGCAGATATTAAAGTTGACCTATTGTAAAATGTATTTCAAAAAGGGTTACAATGGCCCTGACAAACTTCAATAGGTTGCTGCATCAAGTAATGGCACAATATTAAATTTTTTGTCAAAATGTTATTACATTTAGCAAGAAAGATGAAATGTCTTATTATTTCTAAACAGTCGCAGGCCACATAAAATGATGCCATATATGGCCACAGAGCCTTTAATTTAACACCTGTGGCTTATACTGTATCAAACTAAATGGTAATGGTAAATGGGTTGTACTTGTATAGTGCTTTTCTACCTTCAAGGTACTCAAAGCGCTTTGACACTACTTCCACATTTACCCATTCACACACACATTTACACACTGATGGAAGGAGCTGCCATGCAAGGCGCTAACCAGCACCCATCAGGAGCAAGGGTGCTGGTTAGCGCCTTTCAGTCAAACCTGACTTTAATTAGTTACATGTATTGGAGAAATTAAACCAAATGGTAAAACCATGTTCAATAATTTAACAGAATAAAATAATTGTTTTGTGTCTTTTTTAGTGGTCGTCTTCATGCAAGATAGAACCCCCGCTGTCTGCTACAAAAGACAAAAATATTGTCCCTTTTCAGCACCAGGAATTGACAGATGTGCTGGTCAATTTTGCCATTTTTTTCTCTCACTGATGACAAAGAAGGAAACTATAAAGCGCACTTATAAGCCGCACCCAATTTTTTTTGTACGTGCATACATATTGATTGTACAAGTCTTCATTCACAAATGTAACAATAGACAGTGACTGTAACACGGCATGCATTAACCTACCAGAGAGGTCATTGAGTGTATCTTTCATTTTTGTCCTCCTCCTGCGCGCTGGAGTCATTTTCTTTGGTGCGCAGTTGCCCACCTTTCGGAGCCCATTAGTGGTGGCGATTTCCATTTTGTGAGACAGTCGTTACCTTTTTTTATGGCTTGGTCGATTGTTTTTAGCATTGAGGCTGCATAGTGTGCATTTTGTTGTCTTCCATATGATGAGGGTGAGTGCATTATGTGTCAAATGGCTTACTGAATGATCGTTTGAGTGCATTTGAACTAATATGAACAATTTCATTGGTTCGCCGTGATCTGTTGAACAATTGCATTGGTTTAATGTGACAAAGCTAAATATATTGGCGGCACGTGAAGTTAGTAAACCTGGAAAAGTCCTTTAATTATCCGCAGCATTGTATAAAGCCCGGGGTTAGAAGAGTGGGATTAAAATGTTTATTTTTTAGTCCGGAAAAAATGGTAATACATTTGCTGTAAAGTTAGTTTTGTAGCACTTTGTTCTTCAATAATTCTGTTAATATTTTACAAACTTTTTTATTTACGGTAATAAGGGACAATGTGTGTCCTTTTTAGGCTCAATTTAAGATGCATAGCTTTGTGCTTTTGGGACAAGTTTGCTTTTCAAGTAATGGTTGACAACTCAAATCCTTCCAACAATATACACATGTTGACACTGTCTTACCATTTCAACATTACCTGTTACAAAAGTGTAAAACACAATAACAAGTTTAAAAAATTTAAACTCTACATTTTATCAACAAGTAGATAGCAGTCAGCGGCTTGCTAGCAGCTAAAGTAGCAGTTTACGTCTTCACTTCCTGCTTCTCCTTATTAAAAAGCACACATATGTGACTTAAAATGTATGACATCAGTCAAAGAAAATTCAAATTTAATTAAACTCAGCTCAATGTAATATAACATACTATAAAAGTAGGCTGACCATATTCTGAAATCCAAAAAAGAGGACACATATATGCGTGCCAACGCGGGCAGCACGCCAAGGCCGAGAGTAGGTGAAAATTTGCCAATAATACTTGAACTTGCTTTATAAATAATATATGTATTTAAATAAAACATTTTTTCTCCTCTGTTGACTGCTGTGTTGGCACTAGGGATTTTTAAAATGGGGTCCCAGGGACCCCGTCAAGTCATAAAAATGGGGTCCCACAATAAATTTTTGGGGTCCCACTTTTTTGTAAACGTTTTGAAAACAAATGATAAACGTATTCATTATCCTGCTGTATCTCACATTCTATATCGTGTTTTGGAAAAAGGTTGTCATAAACGTTACTTAATTCATTAAAAAAAATAATAAAAAAAGAAAACAAATGTGTAAATGTATTCAGTTATAAACATTCATTCACTTTCTTCTTTCCTTCATGGATCTAAACTTTACCGCTGCTGGTAGTTTTTTCTATGTTTTTATTTAATAAGTTGTAGGTGTATTTATTTCAGTATAAAAGTGTAAAAAGTGTTTTGCTTCGGAAATGAAATGATGATAATGGTGTGCCAGGGCATACATACATTTTATATTTAATGCTTAAATCTCTGGAGTCTACATCAACTTCACATCTATCCCTCATTTCAGAATGTTTTAGTTTGCTCGGGTGCTGGTTAGCTTGAAGCTAACAGCTAGCCTGTCTCCATCCTCGAACGATGTGGATTCAGCGGGAGATAAAAGTGAAGTTTCCATGGACTCACAAATACTAAAATAACTCATATACTGGAGTTAAAAATGTTGACTTTACACTCACCTTAGTGTTTACCAAGAAGTATATTTCCTTTTCCCGACAAAACTCGAACCAACACTTCCTGTCAATAGCGTCACTTCCCTAACTTCTCCGGATGTCCCGCCCCCCAGCCAAAGCCATTGGATAGCACCCCGTAGCCAGCCGCTAGAATATGATGGCTTTACTTTTAACGTCCTCTAGAACATGTCATCGCCCTCCTTTACACCATGCCGGTGTAAAGGAGGGCGTCATACGTACGAGATTGCAAGGCATACTTAGTCAACAGCCATACAGGTTACACTGAAGGTTGTGATATAAACAACTTTAACACTCTTACTAATATGCGCCACACTGTGAACCCAAACCAAACAAGAATGACAAACACATTTCGGGAGAACATCCTGACAGTAACACAACATAAACGCAACATAACGATTACCCAGAATGCCATGCATCCATGACTCTTTCAGGCTATATTATACACCCCCGCACCCCCAGCCTCGTCCACCTCAACCGACGCACGCCCAAACAAATGTGGCTCCGCCCCGTAGCCCGAAAACCAGGCACTGCAACACAAAGTAGACAGGCGGCAGCGGAGCTGCCAGACCATGACAATATCTTCCATTTGGCAGAGGCAGAAGCTGAGGCGGAAGCAGAAGCAAAGGCGGAAGCGGAAGTGCAAGACACACCACCTGGAGCACCTGTCAGTCACAGCTTTTTTTACTACCGAGCTACTTTATGGAAGTATCCTAATTTCTGACTATTTTTGTGACTAACCATTGGCCTGTGGAGAACCTGGACAACACAGACACACAGACGCGGTACCGTTAAGAGAATCTGGCAGCGGCAGGACCAACTCGCGGCGACAAGACCGGCAGGTTACGGAGACAAGGCCCAGAGGAGGAGAGAGGCTAGCGCGAGGCTTGCCTGGCAGGACGGGACCCCATCGAAGGATCGGTGTCTTGGGCGTCAGACGGCATCCGCCCGGACCGGGCAACAGCCAGGATCAACATGGGACCAAAGAAGGTGCTCTCTCCTGATGAAGGTGAGGAAATAAGGAGTTCGCTTGAATTTTTGACAGCAGAAGTATCAGCTATCAAGCAGTACCAACAGACAATAATGCAGCTGGTGGAGGAGGTAAAAATTCTACGCGTTGAGAATGACGCAAAAGACCTACAAATAGAACAATTAACGGACTAAGTGGACGAGCTAGAACAGTACACAAGAATAAACAACGTTATTCTGACCGGGCTTAATATAAAGCCCCGTTCATATGCTCGGGCGGTGACCTCCAATGGTGGAAAGGAGCCCGGGAATTTGGACATATCCACAGAGAGACAAGTAGCAACGTTCATGGAGTCCAAGGGTATACTCCTGGACATTGCAAATGTAAAAGCTTGCCACCCACTCCATAAGAAGAAGGATGGATCCGCACCAGCAATAATAATGAGGTTCGCAAATAGGAAATATAAAACTGCATTACTAAAACAAGGGAGGAAGATAAAAGGAACAGATGTGTACATAAATGAACATTTAACAAAGAAAAACGCAGACATAGCCAGAAAAGCACGTAGTCTAAGAAAACAAGGCAAAATACAACAAACACGGACAGCAAACTGCAAGATATTTATTAAACTAAATGGAACACCAGAGGAAGCAAGAGTAATAGTCATAAGGAAAATAGCAGAGCTGGATAAATATCAATAACGATAAATAAATTAAACACAACCATGACACAAATAAACAATAATCAATCAGAAAGAGAATGTATAACCTTTTCCAGCACTGATTATAACGGGACAGAATTGGACAGTGCTATAGATCAGGACACACATTTTTTTTCTCACATGGATAATAATTGTTTGTATCATACAGAAGTACAATTCAGCACTAACATTAATTCCAAAAATAACCTGTCAATTATTCATACTAACTGCAGAAGCTTGTATTTCAATTTTAACAATATGAAATCATTTTTGGAACAATTTACAGAACCTTTCAAAATTATTGCTGTATCAGAGACATGGATGGATACAAAAAAAGGAATGGACTTTGGACTAGAAGGATATGAACTCAATTATATTAATAGAGTAAATAAGAATGGAGGCGTAGTTGCTGTGTATGTGATGAAGGACTTCTATTACAAGGTGGTAAAAAACCTGTCACTAGCATTTGACAATGTTTTAGAGTGTATAACCATTGATATATGTCATAAAAGAAGTAGAAATGTATTGATCAGTTGTACATATAGAACACCCAACTCAAGTATTGAAGGATTTGAAGACTGGATTAAGGGAACTTTCAATGGAATCAGTCAAAAAGTACTTTTTTTATGTGGAGACTTCAATATAGATCTCTTGAACCCTAATAAGCAAAAGTCCATTAAGGATTTCATAGATATAATGTATAGTGTGAGTTTGTATCCCCAAATCACGAGGCCAACCAGAATTGCAAGTCAGAGTGCTACACTTATCGATAATATCTTCACTAATGTCTTTGATAATAATACAACAAGTGGACTGTTAACAACTGACATCAGCGACCATCTGCCAGTTTTTACTATTTATGATAGTAATTACAAGAAGAACAACATTGACAAAAAGACATTTCAAAGACTATGCACAGAGGAAAGAATAATTTCCTTCAAGGAGGATCTGAAGAAACAAACTTGGGACAATGTATACAATGAACATGATGCATATGGGAGTTTTTTCAACACCTGTCTAACACTCTATGATAAACATTGTCCTTGGAAAGAACTTAGTAGGATGCAAAAGAAAAACAACCAACCATGGATGACAAAAGGACTGAGAAATGCTTGTCACACAAAAAACACATTATATCGAATATTTATAACACAAAGATCTATAGAGGCAGAAAATAAGTATAAGAAATATAAAAACAAGCTAATTGGTATACTACGAACATCTAAAAGGGAATACAACAGTCAATTATTAAACAAGTACAGAAACCACATGAGAGCAACATGGGGCATCCTAAATAGCATCATTAAAAATGGTGCTAAGAAAGATTACCCCCAGCACTTTCTAGATGGAAATACAAAAAATGACAATATGAACCAAATAGTTGAACATTTTAATGATTACTTCGTTAAAATCGGAAAAAATCTGGAACAAAGAATTCCAAATGCAGATGATGGGTCAGTTGAGAAGTTGAGTGAGCTCATAGACAGAAATCCCAATTCCATGTTTCTTAAGAAGGTGACAAAAGAAGAAGTAATCAAAATTATAGAAAATTGTAAATCTAAGACCTCAACCCACTGTCATGGAATAGATATGGTAACGATAAAAAAGGTTATATAAGACATTTCAGAACCTCTTATATATATCAGTAATGTATCATTTCTAACCGGCAAATTCCCTGACAAAATGAAAATTGCAAAAGTTTTACCAATTCATAAGAATGGAAACATACACCAGTTCACTAACTACGGACCAGTTTCATTACTTCCACAATTCTCCAAAATCATGGAAAAACTATTCAATAGCTGATTAGATTTATTTATCAACAAAAGTGGGACACTTGTGGAGAACCAATTTGGATTTAGAGCAAATATCTCAACATTAATAGCATTAATCAAAATAACAGAGGAAATTACCAATGCAATAGACGGTAAATAATGTACAGCCACAGTATACATGGATTCAACAAAAGCATTTGACACAATTAATCATGATATTTTAATACAAAAACTAGAACGATATGGCATCAGAGGTTTTGTATTGAGCTGGGTAAGAAGCTATTTAACCAACAGGAAGCAATATGTGAAGATGGGTGAAAATATGTCAACACGGTTGGATATATCTTGTGGTGTACCCCAGGGATCAATACTGGAACCAAGATTGTTTAATCTTTATACAAACAACATTTGTAAAGTTACAAAGGACTTGAAGTTTGTTTTATTTGCAGACAACACAACTGCTTTCTGTTCAGGAGAGAACACACTGAAGATAATACAAATAATAACGGAAGAAATGAACCAATCAAAAAAAATGGTTTGATAAAACAGACTATCTTTAAATCTCAGTAAAACTAAAATAATGCTATTTGGTAACAGTAGAAAAGAGCATCAGACACGAATACAAATAGACGGAGTAGATATTGCAATGTTAAAAGAAACCAGATTTTTGGGAGTATTAATAGATGATAAAATGAACTGGAAATCTCATATACAAAACATACAACATAAGGTGGCAAAAACCATTTCTATAATGAATAAAGCAAAATACGTCCTGGGCCAAATATCATTTTATATTCTCTACTGCTCACTAGTGTTACCATATCTGAGTTATTGTGTAGAAATATGGGGAAACAACTACAAATGTGCGCTACATTCGTTAACTGTGCTACAAAAAAGAACAATTTGAAAAATACATAAAGTTGGATATAGAGAACATACAAACAATTTATTTATTGAGTCAAAAATATTAAAACTTGATCATTTGGTAAAATTGCAAGCAGCTAAAATGATGTGAAAAACAAACTATAACCTGCTCCCAGAGAATATACAACAATTCTTCTCAACTAAAGAGGAGAAATATAACCTTAGAGGAAAATCTAATTTAAAACATTTGTATGCACGTACAACTCGTAAAACCTTTAACATATCAGTATGTGGAACTAAATTACGGAATGGATTAAGTAAAGAAGTTAAACATTGTACTGATATGATCCAGTTTAAAGGGGAACATTAACACCAGACCTATGTAAGCGTCAATATATACCTTGATGGTGCAGAAAAAAGACCATATATTTTTTTAACCGATTTCCGAACTCTAAATGGGTGAATTTTGGCGAATTAAACGCCTTTCTGTTTATCGCTCATGTGGTGATAACGTCAGAACGTGACGTCTCCGAGGTAATACTGCCGCCATTTTCATGTTCAACACATTACAAACACCGGGTCTCAGCTCTGTTATTTTCTGTTTTTTCGACTATTATTTTGGAACCTTGGAGACATCATGCCTCGTCGGTGTGTTGTCGGAGGGTGTAACAACACTAACAGGGAGGGATTCAAGTTGCACCACTGGCCCGAGGATGCGAAAGTGTCTGCCGCCAGACCCCCATTGAATGTACCAAAGTGTCTCCACATTTTACCGGCGATGACAGACATGGCACAGAGATGTATGGATAACCTGCAGATGCATTTGCAATGATAAAGTCAACAAAATCACAAAGGTGAGTTTTGTTGATGTTGACTTATGTGCTAATCAGACATATTTGGTTGCGGTGTGACTGCCAGCTAATCGATGCTAACATGTTATGCTAATCGATGCTAACATGCTATTTACCGGCGGTGCTAAGGCAGACATGGCACAGAGATGTATGGATAACCTGCAGATGCATTTGCAACGATAAAGTCAACGAAATTACAAAGGTGAGTTTTGTTGATGTTGACTGCCAGCTAATCGATGCTAACATGCTACGCTAATCGATGCTAATATGCTATTTACCGGCGGTGCTAAAGCAGACATGGTACAGAGATGTATGGATAACCTGCAGATGCATTTGCAACTATATTACGTTTCCTTCCACCCACATTTAATGCGAAAAAAACACTTACCAATCGACGGATTTAAGTTGCTCCAGTGTCAAGAGATGCGAAAGTCCTGATCGTTTGGTCCGCACATTTTACCGGCGATGCTAACGCAGCCATTCGGCCATGCTATGGCTATGAATAGCGTCAATAGCTATTCGCTCAATAGCTTCAGTTTCTTCTTCAATACTTTCATACTCCGACCATCTGTTTCAATACATGCGTAATCTGTTGAATCGCTTAAACCGCTGAAATCCGAGTCTGAATCCGAGCTAATGTCGCTATATCTTGCTGTGGTATCTGCCATTGTTTGTTTACATTGGCAGCACTGTATGACGTCACAGGGAAATGGATAGTCGCATCGCAAATAGCAAAAATCAAGCACTTTAAAGCTTTTTTTTAGGGATATTCCGGGAGCGGTAAAATTTTGAAAAAAACTTCAAAAAATACAACAAGCCACTGGGAACTGATTTTTATTGTTTTTAACCCTTTTGAAATTGTCATAATGCTCCCCTTTAAGAGGCTGTTCAAATTCATAGTGCTTGCAAAGTACTGTACAAAGAAGAAGAATTATGAGAAACACTTTCAACCATATTGAAAATAAGATATTCTTCATCTCAGTATGTTAACAATGACTGAATTAATTAATTACATGTTACAAAACTGTTGTATTACTAATTCACGGATGTCATTTAATTATAAAAGAGGTCAGTGGATGAATGTATTGTAGATGCTCTGACGTGGAAAACGGGTAGGATTAAATAAGCTTTGCTTCTTCCTACTCCTTTTGGGACATGATGTGATGTGAAATGATGTGGGATTGTTTGATTTATTATGTTGTAAGTGTGTTCATGTTGATGTTCGAAATAAACTAAGAAAGAAAGAAATCAGCCTGCATTCCAATACTTCTCCCGAAAATCTCCCGAAATTCAGCCAGAGCTGGAGGCCACGCCCCCCTCCAGCTCCATGCGGACCTGAGTGCGGACAGCCTGTTTTCACGTCCGCTTTCCAATTATATAAACAGCTTTCCTGCCCAATCACGTTACAACATCTAAGGATTTTAATAAAAAAAACTGCACACACAAGGAGACAAAGCAGAAGAACGAGGAAGTTACAGCCATGGCGACGCTGTCTGTAATAGAGTGATCTATGTTGTCTGTTGCCATCTCCTGGTGAATGTTCACTATAGCGTTATGGGGTTGCTTTTTGATTGGCCAACAATTTACGCGGTGTTGCGCACCTGACGGCAAGTGAGGGAGTCTGTTCTGATTCCTGAAGCCCACAGTAAAGAGACGTAACGTCATCATCTTGCCTGGTTATTGACTCCAACCCAATGTATTACACCGTCGACGAGCAAAATGAAAAAATACGCTTGCAACGAATGGAAACAAAAATTTCAGTTTATCCAGGAGAGTTCGAAGGGTAAGGGGTATGTTGCCTGTAAATTTTGTAGAACAGACTTCTCCATTGAACACGGTGGCCGAACAGATATACTCAACCATGAATGGTCAGCGGAGCACAAAGCGTCCACAGCGCAACATCGTTCACAACCCAGTATTATGGGCCACCTCGCAAATATAACTTAAGCTGAGACAAAGATGGCCATAGCTGGAAGCAACGTTCCGTTCTCCTTTGCGAATGTCTACAACAAATCTGGGAAGGATATGTTCCCGGATTCGGAGATCGCTCGCCAGTACGCAAATGGCAGAACAAAGGTTACTCAAATAGTGAAAGGTAAGTGTTTTTTTTTTTTTAAGTAACCAGCAAGCACAGTACATTTAGTAGAACAATTGTGTATTTGATAGGTGCCGTCTGAAATTCAACTATTTATTTTATTTATATATAATATAATAAATATATATAGCTAGAATTAACTGAAAGTCAAGTATTTCATATATACATATATATATATATATATGTATATATATGTATATATATATATATATATATATATATATATATATATATATATATATATATATATATATATATATATATATATATATATATATATATTCATATATATGAAATATATATGAGGTACTCGAATAGGTGAATTGGCTGTAAATATACTCCTTCCCTCTTAACCACGACCTCCGCCCCAACCATGCCCCCAACCACGCCTCCGCCCCACCCCCGACCACCCATCACCCCCCACCTCCCGAAATCGGAGGTCTCAAAGTTGGCAAGTATGTGCATTCCTGATCTCTCTTGTATGATAATTCATTGTTAGTCTTGGTAAAGACATCACTATAAGCATGTCCGCTTCTTTTATTAACTTTCTTTTATGAAACTGATCCCCTCTTTTAGAATGCTAAGATGAAGGGGAACTCTCATCGCTTGACTTTAAAAATGTTAACTTTTCTCTAAACACCACAAAGGTCTACCTTGGGACGGCGTGGCGCAGTGGTAGAGTGGCCGTGCGCAACCCGGGGGTCACTGGTTCAGATCCCACCTGGAACCAACCTCGTCACGTCCGTTGTGTCCTGAGCAAGACACTTCACCCTTGCTCCTGATGGGTGCTGGTTGGCCTTGCATGGCAGCTCCCTCCATCAGTGTGTGAATGTGTGTGTGAATGGGTAAATGTGGAAGTAGTGTCAAAGCGCTTTGAGTACCTTGAAGGTAGAAAAGCGCTATACAAGTACAACCCATTTATCATTTATTTATCCCCTAAACACCAGTGGTGTGCCTTCTCCGCTGGCCCAACATAACCAGAAGTCATGATCATAATTAAAGATCAAATATTTTTTTTATTTACTTTCCTTAAATATCTAAACATATTTATATTCTCTTCATGTCATATTACGCACGTTCCAGTGCTGTTGTTTTTAGTTTTAGTTTGTATCCAATCAGAATTCAGTTAGCTTATGTACCAAATATGCCAGAGGTCTTAAGAACCAACAATGCGGGCGACATACAGTGATAGACAGTTGCGATAGCCAATCAAATCAGTTAGGCCTTCGAGATGGCCTCACATTGAACGTGACATTTACACGTCCTCTGATTGGATATTCATCGGGACCGTTAGCAGATGAATTTGAGAACACATAGAGTTGAGAGACAGTTGTGATAGCCAATCAGATCACAAGTTGTTGACAGTAGCCTATATAAGTAGCTTAATATTAACGAGACTGTGATTGGATACTCACTTGTCATTCCAAAGTGAGTAGCCGATCACAAGTTTCAATTTAGCAGGAAGTGGAAAGTGTTGCGCTAAACCAGGATAGCAGAGAAGGAGATCAAAACTTTGTTTAGGTGGCAGATATACTGTATATTTGCAAGGCCATTTTCAAGAAGGATATTTAAAGAGAAATTACATCTTGTTAGACAATGTCGGCCAACCCCGGAAGCTAGCTCAGCTGTTCTGGGGATGAAATGGGGAACGGCGTCGAATAGGTCCTACTAATTGTAAGTTCAAATATTTTATTTTTCCACTTTTAATATGTTTTTTGCAATTTTAATTTTGACGGTTCCACGTAAGATATGTTTTAATTGCTGATGCGTTTTCATTGTTTTTTAAATGCGCCAGAAAATAACCCGTTTTCTACACTGTTTATGTATTTCAATGACCAGAAGTGCAAAAATGTGTTTCTATATAGTATTTGTCCAACAATGGTCATGTGGTGACATCAATAATGGTATTTTGACAAATAATCTTTGAAGTCGGACATCACTGAAGGTAGAAAACGCACGGCCTGCCACTACTAACCCATATATGGCTGTTATTGGTGTGCTTAAGTAGAGGCAGGGGGATCGACCCGAATATCAATATTAACAATATACTGTATATAGGGCCTGATCGACTAAATGTTGGTGTGTATTAAAACAAGTGGAAGCTTGATAACACACGCAACGCTGATCTACTGAGCTCGTACGCAGAGAATTGTCTCTTAAATGAGCAAAATAGCGAGCTGAGTTATTTTAGCGGGTTTGTCTTCATGTATACGCACAACACACTACTGTATATGTTGGTTATCAAAACACCCACAACACTTGGAGGAGGAGATGCAATTATCATTTAGAGCTCACAGTGTGATTTAGCAGGACTGACACTGTTCTGCCGCTGCTGTTTTGCGCCTGTATTAGCACGTTAGAATTGTTTTTCGCAAACGAGCAGAGTTTGCACAAATGGCTGTGAGAAAAGATCCTATCATGCTATAAAGACCATTCAGCAATTCAAGTTTAGACTTTTATAGCTGCTGGATGACATAAGGGGTTGATTAAAACAAATTGAATCGTTTTGTTGTTTGTTGTTGTTGTTTTTAAAGTTTGCGTTTTGTTCATACGGTATCTCGTATGTGAAAAGACAACACCGGCGCCTCCCAGAACGTACCTTTGTCGTGCTAAAAATTGATTTTGTTGTCCAGATTGCAGTTCTATATCACCCAAAAAAGGTGATTCACGCTATATTTGTCTGCATATTCCATATTTCACAACATAATAAAACAGCACAGGTTGGACTGGTGGAGCATACAATGTCATGAGTATGGAGTGTGTCCGTGGTGACAGCCATATAGTATGTGTAAAAACCTCATTTAAACACGGTTGCGTGCACCGCTTTTGCAGTTGTTATCAATTGCACATCAGTAGTACACACATTTTTTTTATTTCGCACACACTTTTTAGTACTTGTTATTTGCATCTTAGTAGAGCCGGTTCTTATTATCGTTGTCTAATCGATACAGTGCTTGCATGATGATGATTAGTTTTTATAGTTCTCTTATGGGTTTATTTACACAAATATTTGTGTGTTCATTATGTTGTTGAAAGGATTTTGGCAGCAAAACCCAAACGATTTGAATGGGACTCAATCATAGTTTTTGCTTTTGTTTACTTGATTTTTTTGATTTATCTCCAATAGTTGCACAAAATCAAAGGAAATTATTGTTTTATTTGGTTGATATCGGATCATTGTCTTTCATTGTTGTCTTAAACAATTGTTCACAAATAGTACATGTGTTGAAGGCCAGACACTAATGTACCCAAAAATGGAGCAAAATGTATTTGGTTGTATTTAAATGGGCTCAAAATGTATTTGGAGATAAGTTTTGTTTTCTACACTGTGTCACTGCATTGAATTTTCCATATTAAAGGTTGAACTAAAAAAAGTTACAATATCGTGCAATTCTTTTATCCCAGGATTTTGATTAACAAGGTAAAACTAACAAATGGCATAGGCTCATAACATGCAACTCCAAATATTTCAAGCCTTCTTTTGATATCATTTTGATGATTATAGCTTACAGTTTATGAAAACTTTGAATTTAAAGTCTCATAGAATGTAGGGTTTTGGGGGCTTGACATGTCTCACACTTTGCATGTAATGAGTTTATATCACATATTAGTTCAACCCACCTTAATGTGTGTTCCTAAATTTATGTTGGATATCTTAGAGGAAGAGAGCAGTTATGATTTTAGTTCACAGAGTAAACAACCATAAACTAAGGTTTTGGGCATTGTTTTCTTTGAACATATACATTTATCCAAATATGGCCATGGACACGCATTTTTGTGGGTTTCCTGCACATCGTCTTCATCACTAAAGGAAAAAACAATTCTGCGGGAGAGAATTCCTCTGCCGTTTTCAAGTACGTGTTTTTTTTTGGAGTGGTCAGCTTGAAGCATCCCTCTGTCTCTGACTGCCTCGTCGTCGTGTGATCATTCAAAAAATAGCTGAGCTACCGCCAAACTACTGGAAAATTTAGCTAAGCTACGTAGATTAGCTAAATGTAGCTTGATACTGCCCATCACTGCAAACATGTATGTTATTTACACTAGAGTCAATTGAATTAAATTGAATTGAATTTAAACTTTTATTAGTAGATTGCACAGTACAGTACATATGCCGTATAATTAACCACTAAATGGTAACACCCGAATAAGTTTTTCAACTTGTGTAAGTCGAGGTCCACGTTAATCAATCCATGGTAATGAATGTATTTTTTTGAAACGTTATAAAGATACTGAATATGTAAATACTGTTTGTACATACCTGTAACCAAAGATCGCAGCAGAATATTCACATTTGCAAATAATTTGTGTAACACCAATAAAGTATTAGTTGGACTAACAAGCTTAATGTGGTATGTGACGGACGTGTACCGTAGTTTCCGTCCGGACCATAGGGCGGACTGGATTATAAGGCGCACTAAGTCGTACTAAAACATTTTGACAGATTTTTGAGTGTCTTGTGTAATGTTCTATATACTTAATGGAACATTTAAATTTTTGGTGTTGTTATTTGACATCATATTGCAGGCTACACTTATCTCCAATGTGTGACTGCCATCTACTGGTCGCACTTATCATTACACCATGTACCAAATAAAATAGCTTCGGGGTCATTAAGCACAAACAAAATAATTCTGTACATTAGCCGCACCGGGTTATAAGGCGCACTGTCGATTTTTGATAAAATTAAAGTATTTTAAAGGCCTACTGAAACCCACTACTACCGACCACGCAGTCTGATAGTTTATATATCAATGATGAAATATTAACATTGCAACACATGCCAATACGGCCGGTAAATTTTACTAAATTACAATTTTAAATTTCCCGCGGAGTTTCCTGTTGAAAACGTTGCGGAATGATGACGCGTGTTTGTGACGTTATTGGTTGGAGGGGACATATTAGCCAGCACCGCTTGTGGCTAAAAGTCGTCTCTTTTCATCACGCAATTACACACTATTTTGGACATCTGTGTTGCTGAATCTTTTGCAATTTGTTCAATTAATAATGGAGAAGTTAAAGTAGAAAGATGGAGATGGGAAGCTTTGGCCTTTAGCCACACAAACACAGTGTTTCCTTGTTTAAAATTCCCGGAGGTGAAGCTTTACTACGGATCAGAGCGGTCAAGCGAACATGGTTCCGGACCACTTGTTAACCGGCAGGTTTCGGTGAGATAATTGTGGGAAAAAGTCACCTCTTACCGGAGATCAGCGGAGCTTGCGCCATCCATGCAGCTGCCGTGACTTCCCTCTGAGACTGGCGTCAACACACCCGTGGACACACCCCTCTGGCTATCAGGTACTATTTAACTCACTAAACACTAGCAACACAATAGAAAGATAAGGGATTTCCCAGAATTATCCTAGTAAATGTGTCTAAAAACATCTGAATCGTTCCCAATGCAATCGCTTTTTTTTTCTTTACTTTTTTTTTTTTCTACTCCTTCCCTATCAATATCCTCATCCAAGAATCTTTCATCCTCGCTCAAATTAATGGGGAAATTGTCACTTTCTCTGTCCGAATAGCTCTTGATGCTGGAGGCTCACAATATAAACAATGTGAGGATGTGAGGAGCCCTCACACCGGTGACGTCATCGTATGTTACGTCCGGTAAAAGCAGGGCTTTTTTATTAGCGACCAAACTGTTACGATCCATGTAGTGGATCGTTTGTTGTTTGCTTTTGTGTATGTTTTGATCACGTTTTGGACTCTGCCGATCCCAGTATTTGAGCACTTCCTTGTTTACATTCGCCACCATGGTTTCTTCATCTGTTTCACCTGCACTGGTGCCAGGCGCACACCTGTAGGTAATTATGATTTTTGTATTTAAGCCCGCCTGCTACCTTTGTTCATTCCGGACGTTTTGCTTGTTCTATGCGACAGTTACGTTGTGTATTCTCTTGCCTTTTGTTTGTTCCTCCCTAAGTTTTAGCTTAGCCTCCGCTCGCTCGGCTCACGCTGTTTTTGGACTTCGAAATCGACCCTTGCTAACTTTAGCATTTAGCTTCCGTGCGGTGGCACACCTTTTCTTTTCTCTTTGTCAAGTGTTATTTTGTATTTTTATATTACAATCAGTTCTTACCTTCAATCCTGCTTGCTCCAGTCCTTAGCATCGAGAGGTGATACTCCACGCGCATCCACGATGCGTCCGCAACGTAACACAAAAGTTGCGAAGTTTATCGTCGATGTTCTCTACTAAATCCTTTCAGCAAAAATATGGCAATATCGGGAAATGATCAAGTATGACACATAGAATGGACCTGCTATCCCCCTTTAATTAAGAAAATCTCATTTCAGTAGGCCTTTAAGTGCACCTTATAATCTGAAAATGTCGGTATCTAAAAGAAAACTTAAATAAGAAACATTGTATGAAAACAATACAATAGAATATACTACTAACAACTACTGTATCTATATGAAATAATGTATAATAATCTACAACATTTACTTTGGAGAGTTTTATGTATTATCTCCTTCCAGCTGGTTTTCTGTCAAACAAACTATCAACAGCTTTTCTATATTTTCTTGGATAAATTAAGAAAGTTAATTTTGTCTGGCAGACTCATTCAGCATCAGTATGGTGCAGACAAAGCTCAGATTGCTTTGCCAAGCTGGCTACATGTTTTTGATTATTTATTTTTATAATTCAATGAATACCATTTCCTTCTCTTCAGAACTGTCCTACACACTCACTTTCTTCCTGCCCATAATGAAAAACAAAGGTATGTAGATCTCTCGCAATAGACTAATGCTAGCGAGTAAGACCAGATGTTTTGGTTGGCTCTCATGGCGTTCATTGTGACATTTGCTACGCCAACTAATGGCAGGGTTTGTAGTAACTGAAGTTTTTGTTTGCAACTTAAAAGCAAAACAATTATCTTAGAGACAGCTCTTATTTCAATATACTCTTAAGTTGAGGCACCTCTGAATTACTAAAATACCCCCAAATCCATTGAAAAATACATTATTCATCCAGCTAATCTCAATCATAACTCATGTAGAGGTGGAGTTTCAGAACTGCATTGTGATGATCTGAGATGGAGTCTGGACTAAACACTCCAAGATAGATATAGCCTCAGAGCACCCGAAAGCAGGAATCCACCTGAGGATGATTGATTAACTTTTGCTCTACTCTCGACATCATTCCACATTGGCAACAAGACACAACTCTTTATCATCAGGTGGTCTGTTTTAAACTGGAATCGTTTCATCTTTATTGGAAGGAAACAGTCAACTGTGTTTGTCTGATGCTTTGTGACAATCCTGAATCTCCATCTACACGAAAAATAACAATGAAATTATAGGCAGGAAGACACAGGCTGTACACTTTGGCAAAACATGAGAGACATTCACGGACGTTTGCAATTTATCCACATGCACCGTTAATGAATTTTTTTGAATTCCATTTCCCCCCATGCTGACACTCGGACGCCAACAGGAAGCATTGGGCTCTGCTGTTTTTTGTTATGCTTGTTTTCTGTGCATCCTCTGTGCCTTTGATGTGCACCATTCTCCCATGGCCCTTGGCAGGATGAGCTAATAAAACATTGTTGTGTTAGTGTTGGATGCTCAGCAAACTCAGATAATACGTTGCAGCGTGAAAGGCACATTCTTCCTCATATGATCGAGATGTATCCATTTAAATTAGCGCGATGTCAAACAGTGCAGTGCAGTGTGCGGCGTGCGCTGACCTTACAGCGGGCCTTGAACAAGAACAGATTTAATGCGTTTTCCAAGCCTGTTTTCAAGTGTTTGGCCTACGGCAGGTTTTGATTAGCAGGATCCTGCCCTCTTTAACTCTTGCTCATAAATCATGAGTTTTAATCAGGAGCCCTGCTCACGTTGACACATTAAAGTCCTGTTTGTAATGCATTGTTGTCTTTGTCCGCAGATTAATCAAGTTATATGCAGAATCGCATGTCCTTAGTCAACAGCATTACCAAATGACTTCATCTTCCGCGCTGCTCCCTTTTAAGGTGCTTGGCCAATAAGTCAGTCTGGGGGGATTGGCAGGACCAGACCAATGTGGCCGAAATCCAGAGTCGTTCTCCAGTAATCTCAAACAGCAGAACTTTAGTCGTCTTCTGGGCCAACTTTCAAAGGCACAAGGTGGTGTTTTGAAATTGAGCAGATTATTTTCCTAGGCCAGGAACTTGTCACATTTATAGAGAATTCCTAGGCCAGGAACTTGTCACATTTATAGAGAAAAGATGTACTTGTCCTCAAAGAGCATTCGCTGTGGAAATGAGGAGACGTTGGCAGCCAGAAAGTTACGATAGCGTTAAAGTGTTCGCTCCACATTATTTCAACCGACACGTTTTGCACGTCTTCCTGCTCAGATGTGCTCCACTGAAACTCTATTTTCAATAACATTTAGTTGGCAGTCATAATCAAATTTACGGACTATTTGGACTATATTTGATTTGGACTATTTTTCTGGCAAAAATATCATCTTGCAAAAGGCCAACTTCTTTGATATATTTTACCTCAGAAATGTGATGCGTTAGTGCAGTAAGGCAGTTTAGAGATAAAAACACATTATTTTATAAAGGCAACGCCTCTTTTCCAGGAGTGTTTAGACTATGGCATGTGTGGCAATGTCCTAATTTATATTGTTATAATCATGCCACCTTGCTGACAATGTTAGTAAAAGTAGTCTATGACCATGAGTTTTGCATTGCACATTATAGTTTTTTTTTCATTTGTCTACATACAATTTTACTAACTGTGTTCCTTTTTTCAAAAGATATAAACACGTCTCCAAACATAACACTAAATGTTCTTAATTCCTGTATTTTTTGCAAAATTACACACTTCGGTCAAAAGATATGCCCATTGATGAAAATAAAGCAAGCATTTGTAAAATTGCTGTTTTATTTTCATGTCACTCACACAGACTTCAAAGGGTAGGACACTATCGGAGTGAGTTACCCAGAATAGTGATACACATTTGTAAAAAAAAAAATATTTTACTATAAGAAATCACATATTTGGGGCATTTTGCACAACTTTTTTAGCATATGTGATGAATGATTACTATAACTTGACACAATATATTGGCAAATCCATAGCAATTATCTTTGTTAACTTTGAAGTGGGACTATACAGAAGGACCTAAAGAGAAAGTAAAAATATCCTGTAATCTTTTCAAAAACTGCTCAACAATGATGCTGCAAACTGAAGATATTTATTTTTTACCACAGCCAGGTAAAGTAACATATCACAGTAGTCAACAATGACATGCAGTACAAATTAAAATCTGAGACGAATAAAATGTTTGAAAAAAAATCTGGAGATAAATAAATATTACAGTGTGTGCAGACTTAGGCAACAGCAGTACTATGAAATAATGTACTCAAAAGCCTCAGTTACTGTTTCTAATTGTCACCTGCCTGTCTCGCTTCATCGGGCCATACAGTAGTATCTCATCCACATCACATGTGCAAGATGGGAAAGTGTGTGTAAATATTGTGTGTAATATTTAGCAAAAACTGTGAAGCAGAGTCTATACCTAATAATAGGCTAATCTGCACAGTGGTTTTGCTCACTGTGTGTAGACTTTAACCGTGTGAAAATTAGAAATTTAGTGTGTAAGCAATTGGAAGAAATCTGTAAGGAGTCAAACTTTCATATAGTCTTAATGTTCAATGCTTTATCGTTAAAACTTCATATTGGAGAGTCGTCAGAGTCTGATGTGGGGGAGAGGGTTTTATATATATATATATATATATATATATATATATATATATATATATGGCTTACTTTGATCAATGCAAACTTAAGTATCTTTGATCATCAATATCGTAAATCCTACTTTTTAAAATGTTTGTACAAATGACAATCAACACTCTGCTGTGTGGTGGAAAAAAAGTGCTTTATGTATTTGTGTAAGCGGGTCTGTGTTTGTGTGTGCATGTCTGTGTTTGTGTGTATGTGCGTGTGTGTGTGTGCACCCAGATCCACATGACAGCGTATTGGTGATCAACATTGAAAATAGCGCTTCAATGCAGGTTTAACTGTAATTTTACATGTTTGGCCAACTTCCCTCTTCAGTTTGGTTTAAAATTTACATGCAGACTTAAATTATTGTGTGTAAAAACTTTTTCGTATCATAGCAGTTTTATTTAATTTGTTTGTTCTCTATTTGTAACACAGTGAATGGATAAATACATTAATAATATACAATGAGTAAGTAAATCATTATTTAATACCTAAATAAAACAATATAAACAATAATGAAAAGTTTTCATAAATACTGTAAATAGTTAAGTAATTTATGTTACACCTATGAGATGAATAAGATTTTTTTTAAGTAATGTTCAAAATGTATATGAATATTTTTTTTCTTTGTACTTTTTGAGGTTGTGCACAGACAACAAACCTTTGGGTGGACATCCAGCCCCTGTTTTCCAGGCGAGAAAGTTTCTTTCCACCAGAACCGCCTCTGTTTTCAGGTCAACTCTGTAGTGTTGTGCAAGTTTGTTTATGCAACGTCTCCCTGTTTGCAAGTTGCCTGCTATCTTTATGCAACAATACCGTCCTTATGTGGTTGGGCCATCTCATGCTTACTAAAGATGAAAGATTTCCTACATATCCACTTTCAACCATTTAAATGCATTCAGTGTTGTGTAATTCTAACACAGTGGCAAAAAGTGAAAACAGTGAAAAGAGCTTGCAAGTTGAAAAACGTTTGGCTTGCGCACTTTGCCCACTCCCATCACAGTATCCTCTTGGGGAATAATCCCCCACCCACACACCCCAAGATTGCCAGTCCTAAATCTTTCGAGGGGGACTTTGAACTTTGCAGAGGTTTCCTGGTACAGTGTGAGTTAATATTTCAACACCAACAGTCTCGTTATGCTACAGATGGTGCTAAGATAGCATTCATGCTTTCACTGCTTTCCGGTCCGGCATTGAAGTGGGCCACAGCAGCTATTAATAAGACTTTGGGACTGAGCTCCGATTACGTTGCTTTTCGTACTGAGTTCCTCGCAGTCTTCAACCACCCAGTCGATGCTGGGGACGCCGCCACAAGGCTGCACACAATCCGGCAGGGCTCCCGCTCCGTAGCCGCTTACACTCTAGATTTCCGCACTCTGGCAGCTGACAGCGAATGGGGAGACAAGGCACTACAGAGCGCTTACAGGAGAGGCCTTAGCGAGACCATAAAGGACGGCTTGGCCCTGCTTTTCGACCAAAGACTGTTGGAACGTGCCGCAGAAAGAGACCAAAACCCCTCCAGCTTCACATTGACACCCCTACCTCGACCTGCCGACCGTTGTCTTGCAGGACAGACATTTCCCCCGACTATGTCCCCTGCTACTATCACGGAGCCGATGCAGATAGGCAGGTCTCGATTGTCGACTGAGGAACGGGAGAGAAGATTCCGGCAACGTCTCTGCCTCTACTGCGGCCTTGCGGACCACATCATCCGCCAATGTCCTTCGCGACCGAGGGACCTGGCTCCCCAACCAAGAGGTATGCTGGTGAGCCATACCGCCGTCCCCACCTTAAAGAGGGAGAGAAATGATCCTGGCATACTGTTTCCTGCGACCTTGGCCTGGAACTCGAGGACATTATCAGTTGGGGCCTATTTGGACTCCGGGGCAGACGACAGCTTTATCGACTTTGAATATGCACGAAGAACCGGGATCCCCATGGTTCCTCTCGATACCTTCCTCTCCGCTCAAGCTTTGGACGGACACCCTTTAGGTCCCATCAAACACCGCACTATACCCCTGTCATTGACCCTCTCAGGCAACCATACTGAGACCATCAGCCTCTGGGTACTGGATGCCCCATTATCCCCCTTTATCCTCGGCCGCTCCTGGCTTTGTCAGCACGACCCCCATATATCCTGGTCATCTGGCAGAATACTGGCATGGAGCACTTCCTGCCACGCGCACTGCCTCAGGTCTGCAGTAGCTCCCCCTTGCAGACTCAAGCCCACTTCACCACCTCCCGATCTATCCCGTGTTCCTTTGGCGTACCATGACCTGGCGGCTGTCTTCAGCAAGGAACAAGCTCTTTCTCTTCCACCCCACAGACCCTATGACTGCGCGATTGACCTGATCCCCAACGCGGTCCTCCCGTCCAGCCGTCTGTATAATCTGTCCCTCCCTGAGAAGCAAGCCATGAGTGACTACATCTCTGAGTCTCTCACCTCCGGAATCATCACCCCATCCAAGTCACCGGTGGCAGCAGGGTTTTTTTTTGTTAACAAGAAGGACGGTTCTTTAAGACCCTGTATTGACTACCGACAACTCAATTGCATTACCGTTAAGAACAAATACCCATTACCCCTCCTGAGCTCATCCTTTGAGCCCCTCGCCCCTGCCACCATTTTCACAAAGTTGGATTTACGTAATGCCTACCACCTGGTGCGCATCAAGGAGGGTGATGAGTGGAAAACGGCATTCAATACTCATCTGGGCCATTTTGAGTACCGAGTCATGCCGTTCGGGCTCACAAACGCACCTGCTGTCTTCCAAGCCCTTGTGAACGACATTCTAAGAGACATGATCGATCGGTTTGTTGTTGTTTACTTGGATGACATTCTAATTTTTTCTAAGGATCTACAGGAGCATCACCGACACGTCCGCGTCGTTCTTCAGCGACTCCTGGAAAACCGCCTCTTCGTGAAAGCCGAGAAATGTGAGTTTCACGCAACATCTGTTGACTTTCTGGGCTTTATCATTGAAAGCGGTCATATCAAGGCTGACCCCAAGAAGGTGGAAGCAGTAGTGGAGTGGCCCAAGCCTTCTACTCGGACGGAGCTAAGACGCTTCCTGGGATTTGCGGGATTTTACCGACGGTTCATTAAGGATTTCAGTAAGGTGGCCGCACCACTCCATGCTCTCACATCTACCAACATTCCCTTTCAGTGGACCCCAGAGGCCGGGAGGGCCTTTTGGAGCCTCAAGAGGAGTTTTGTCTCTGCCCCTATCCTTGTTCATCCTGACCCAGACTGCCCATTTATTGTTGAGGTGGACGCCTCCGATTCAGGGATTGGGGCGGTGTTGTCTCAGCGCTCCAGGTTAGATAACTGTATCCATCCCTGTGCTTATTTTTCCAGGCGCCTTTCGCCTGCAGAACGTAACTATGATGCTGGTAACAGGGAGTTGCTGGCAGTCCACGACGCTTTGACAGAGTGGAGACACTGGCTTGAAGGGGCCAAACACCAATTTCAGGTCCTCACAGATCACCGCAACCTCCTGCATGTCGGGTCAGCTAGAAGGCTGAATGACCGTCAGGCCCGCTGGTCCCAATTCTTTTGCCGGTTTGACTACGTCCTCTCGTACAGGCCGGGCTCCCGCAATACTAAGGCTGATGCCTTGTCCCGGCAATTCTCGGAGGAGCCCGCCTGCACCGTCTCTCAAGAAACCATCATTCCTCCGGCCCGAATTATCGGCATGGTCACCTGGGAAGTGGAGAACCAGGTTCAGCGTGCCCTGCGCTCCAATCCCGGACCTAGGGGCGGACCCCCCAACAAGCTTTTTGTTCCCCGAGAACTACGCGCCAAGGTTCTGGACTGGGGGCATTCCAGCATCATCACCTGCCATCCGGGATTCCAACGCACACTCTCCTTCATTCGACGGCGGTTCTGGTGGCCGTCGATGGCTTTGGATACACGTGAGTTTATCGCAGCATGCAGTACCTGTTCTCGTAACAAGTCTTCCCACAGACCGCCGGCGGGCCTGCTGTGCCCCCTAACTGTCCCCGGTCGTCCCTGGTCACACATCGCGCTGGATTTCATCACTGGATTTCCCTCATCCCGAGGTAACACCACCATCCTTACCATCGTTGATCGCTTCTCCAAAGCCGCGCATTTTGTCCCTCTGCCTAAACTTCCCTCTTCTTCCGAGACGGCCGACCTCCTTACCACTCACGTGGTTAAGCAGCATGGCATTCCCATGGACATTGTGTCTGACCGTGGCCCCCAGTTCACTTCCCGGTTGTGGCAGTCATTTTGTAAGGGAATTGGGGCTACGGTCAGTCTTACATCAGGATACCACCCACAGAGTAACGGCCAAGCAGAGAGGACAAACCAATGTGTTGAGACTATGCTACGCTGTGTTACAGCCCGCCAACCTGCCTCTTGGAGCAAGTTCTTGCCCTGGGTCGAGTTCGCCTACAATTCTATGAAGAGCTCGGCCACAGGTTTGTCACCATTCGAGTGCTCCCTCGGTTACCAACCCCCTATATTCCCCCAACAAGAGGCCGAAGTGGCCCTCCCTTCTTCTCGTAGGCACATCAAGAAATGCCGTCAGATTTGGAAAACCGCCCGTGCTGCCCTGTTGAGGGCCTCCGAAAGAATGTGCCGCAGTGCCAACCGGCGGCGCATTCCGGCTCCATCCTACACTCCTGGACAACAAGTCCTGTTACGGGCCAAAGACCTCCACCTACAGGTACCTTCCCGTAAACTTGCACCGCGGTTTGTAGGACCATATACGGTGGAGGCCATCATCAACCCAGCATCTGTTCGTCTGTCTCTTCCCCCCTCAGTGAAGCGACATCCGGTGGTCCATGTATCCCAAATTAAGCCTGTTTGTAGTTCTCCACTCTCTTCCCCTGACCCTATTCCGCCCCCTCCTAGAATTCTGGATAACGGTGACCCAGTTTGGACCGTCAAGGAGATCCTTGGGGTCCGTCGGCAAGGTAGGGGTCTGGTATTTTTGGTAGATTGGAAGGGTTATGGTCCAGAGGATAGATCCTGGGTGCCGGCCTCCTACCTTGCTGATCCCTCCCTTCTGAAGAACTTCTATCAAGCCAACCCTGGAGCTCTCCGGCGCTCGTCGTGAGCCTCGCATAAGAGGGGGGGCACTGTTATGATGCACACGCCATCTGCTTCTCCCTCCCCAGCAGTAGCACCTAGAGGCCCCGCTGTTCGCACGGCAAGACACGCCCCCGCACGTGCCGCGCAGACTGCAGCCATGCGCCTCCACAGCTGCCGACAATCACCTATCAACGCAGCTGGTCTTGACGAGAGGCAGCGGCATAAAAACTCACGCCACTGACTGCTCCATGCCGGAACAACCTTTTGATTCAGTAAGCTTCACGGCTCTGGCTCCTCACCTGTGTCTCTCTCTCTTGCTCGTTTTGTCTCCCTTGTGCCTAGTTCTTATCTGTCCTTGTCGTCTGCTATTCCCACAGTACCTCCGTGTCTCTGCAGTGAGCGGTGCGTCTCACCTGCTAAATTATTTCCCCGGACTCTGACTGCCTCCCTGGACCCTCGACCCCCCGCGCTTGCACCTGGATCTCTGGACGTCTCTCTCTTGCCCCCACGGACCTCGCTAGGATTTTGGACCTCTCTCGCTTCACCCTTCTGGACCTGTTTGCTACTGCAATCAACACACACTTACAACAACCCCAGGTAACTTATATTTGAGTAACTTCCACACATAGCCTTGCATCCACACACATAGTTGCATACACACCCCATGTACTCATCAAGCCAAAATAAAACCTTTGAGCTAGACCTCCTGATGTCGTGCCGTCTCCTTCCCCCATTATAAACGTAACAATGGGGAGTATTATTGTATCTATAAACAAACTTATTGGTGTGTCCAGGCGAAAGTAACGTCGGAGAAAATGCAGTCGTTTATCAATTATTTAATGTTTCTCTGCAGCCTGGTAGCAAATGCGTCATGGACCGGTGGTTGGGGACCACTGCTCTAGACCATACATTAGATTTTGCTAGTTTCAGTTTTAGAGTAACAAACTCTACACCGTTTAACGCTACTTCTGTACATGTTGAATCGGGGAGAAATTAGCAAAACATTTGCAACTAATTTAGTCCCCCTCCACCAGCAAAGTAAAGCTGACGCCAAAGACATGCGCTGTAAGGATAATTTCAACCCTAATTTTAAAAAAAAGTGTTTACATTTACTCCAATCTTAATGACTATCGGCAAAAACCACCCGTCTGAATCGAAAGGATATTTTAATCTAAATGTGTGTGATCGAGGCAGAATATTCCAAATGGCGTGCTTACATGAAGCATTTTTATTCCAAAGAGGCTTTTAATCCAATGAATTGTGTACATGTGCACATAGCTAATGTCAGCATTAGAGGGGCCTTTTAAGTGTTGGGATTGGAAAAAGTTATATTTTTGTAACACAACCTACCATTGATCTCAGAAACCGCAAGTTAACAAGGTACCTTCTAGGACGGTGTTCCTTGCTCCATCTCTGCATCCGTTTGAGGGTCCTTGTTCTGGAAAATGTTGACGACTTCCGCTCTATGATATTTAGTAAAGAATAGTTTTTAAATGTAATTTACACTACTCAGCTGTTTGTGGGAAACACATGTGTGATACAACAACCTTATTGATGCTGGATGAGCAGTTTGCTTCTCAATGGTAATACAACATGGGTTTGTTGCTTCTGTGTTGCGATACATTGTTAATGGGTGTTTAGTAAAGATGCATAATACATAAAATCAGCATCATAATCACAATGTACTAGTTGTGTACAATAGTCCAATTTCAAGGTCCTGCGATTTGAGGCAAATTAACTCCGCATGTGGGTGCCTTTTAAAACGCACGAGCAATTAAAAATCAACTAATACAATTAATACATTGATAATGTACAACTTATATCTCTCTCTCTATTAATGGGCAGAGATGACAGCAGTGTAGCATAATTTAAAGTGCTAGTTAAAGCTGGGGTATCAAAGTTATATTTTTTAACTAAATAGAAAAATCAAATTCACATCATACAGTATACCTTAACAGTAATCATTTCTGAAAAACAAATGTACGTCGGCTAGCTGTCTGTGCCTTATAAATAAGTATTTTAGTAAATAAAACCCCAAAAGACCAAACTGTTTGTCTTCCTGGCGGTCAACCCCTCCATATCCAATCACAGGATTTACAAAAAAAAGAGGGGTGAGCAGAGCCCACGAAGGAGCCTCCTTATTAGCTGACGCGAGTGGAGGGCATGCTTTACAGTTGGAATTTTGCTTGGTGACACACGATTCAAGTACCCTTGCTTTAAGTCATCTAGTAAAAATCCCTGCATTTTGAAATACATATTGCAGGGTTAATTAAACTAGATCAGTGGTTATCAAACTTTTTTCACCAAGTACCTCAGAAAACACTTGCCCAAGTACCACCATAATGACCAACATTAAAACACAGTAGCATGGTAAGATTAAGTATTCATTAAAAACAAGACAGAGGTTTTATTTATATTTAATAGTTTGGCCACTGTAACATTACATACAGTTTGAACAGTACACTGTGTTTCAATATTTTATTGGGTGATTCTTTGGCGTACCAAAGATGGAGCCCGCGTACCTATAGTGGTACGTGTACCGCAGTTTGACAATCCCTGAACTAGATCACAGTGTCATTTTTGTTCCAATATTGTGCAGCTCTAACATGTAGACAAAGATAACAAAATTTTCGTCACTACTCTCTCATGCACTCCAAATAATCAAAGTTAAAAAAAAAGGTTGTATATGTATAATGACAGTTTAAAAATAACATCTTGAAATTAAACATTCCATCCTCTTTGTAATTTATGTAAATAAACGCTGCCGATATAATTACAGCATTTTTCAAATAAGAAAATATTGAGGGGTGCAGTTGCACTACAGGCCTGCAGGCGGCAGATTGTGCAGTGACAAGTGATAACACTGCACATAGATTTTATTTCAAGTGGACTGTAACTGTGATAATACAAAAGGCATTCTTCAGTCTGGAGTTTTATCCAGATTGCATTGATTTGGATTTTTCCAGGATGCAAGTGACTATCAACACATAACCTCTGGGCTCGTTTTCCACGATTACCTGTGCAAATTTTGTGCAGGAAATCGTACTAAATTATCATTAGAACTGACAGTTACCTCTAGACTTTTCCCAGGTTGCTTTCTGAAGAGCCATGGAAGAGTAAACAAAGTCTCACCAAATGCTGGACCAGCCAAACCATGAGCTTTTTTTTCCCTTTTCTATGATGTTCTTTAATGTGAACATTATGATTAAATACTATGATATGCCAATGTGGCTGCTTAAGCAGAGCATAATATCTGCTGACACATTTAATGGTTTCACATGCCTCTATGATTGTGTTTTTTTATCAAGACGCTCTGATAGTGAATTGTTGTTGACTTTTTTTTTTTTAGCTATTGGGATATGATCCAATCAATTATCTGGCTCAAATGCAAACATGTGGTAATGCTGTATTCATGAATGCAAAGGAGTCTTCGGCGGTTTGCAGTGATGGAAGCTGATATTGTGCATGCATTGCAAGGCCGTTTTTGACCCATTCACACTGAATTATACAGAGTGATTGACTAGAAATTGGAAAATGCTTACAGAAAACGGTTGTGTATTATAGTCCACAGTTTCCACTTTGGGGCTGTGGTATGTTTACTTGCTGCTTTGGTTTGATTTATTGGTTAATGCAATGTTTGTTTACAAGTTATATAAGATGATGCATTTCCAAATGCAGCACACGTGGCTCAATGTTGCTCTACTTTGTATTTTTGCCTTGTTTCAATAAAACGGCAAACAGTTTATTTTTAACCTCAATCGACGGAATGATTAGAATAGTTTGCAGTGCATGGAGGTCAGCTGTGAATGTGTCACCGCCATTGTTTGCAGAATCATACTGTTTCTGCTGTGGTCAGCAGAGCTCAGCAGTGATGCGCACTAATGTGGCTCCTCATCGGACTTGTCCATGAACCCAGTCACCATCACATGAATCGGCTACAAACCGGCTCATTGAGATCTTGAATGTAGTCTGTGGTGAGAAGCCTGTCCGAATCAGCAATCGCTGCAAACACACATCTGCTGCTGATCAGGCACACAGACAGACAACACACAGACATGTCATCGTTTGGCTCACTCCTTCTAATTAGAACCTCTAAGAGGTGTTCGTCCCATCATCTGTTTTAGATCATTTTGCTTTGTTTACAAGGATACGTCTGCTTAGGAATGTTCCAAAATTGGCGTTGGCTAATTATTATTCTTTAACTTACAACATGGGTGAGCAAATGCTAAGAGAATATATTTGAATGTGGTATTTATCAGTCTATTACCTATTTTCTATGGTAGTGGTTCTCAACCTTTTTTCAGTGATGTACCACCTGTGAACATTTTTTTTATTCAAATACCCCCTAATCAGAGCAAAGCATTTTTGGTTGAAAAAAAGAGTTAAAGAAGTAAAATACTGCACTATGTCATCAGTTTCTGATTTATTAAATTGTATAACAGTGCAAAATATTACTCATTTATAGTGGTCTTTCTTGAACTATTTGGAAAAAAAGATATAACAATAACTAAAAAACGTAAGCTTCATATAGTTTCTGTTATTTTAGGAGAGTTTATTGACAAGCATGACTTAGTCAATTTAATTATAGTACTTGGTAAAAGGTTTATTTTTAAGGCCAAAAATAGATATTCACTTAGTATTACTTTCTTTAAAACATTTATTCAGTATTTTTTTAACTTTAGAAAGATACATGATTGACAACGATAATGATGCCAAAAAACATGAAAAAGATGGGAAATCCTTAAAGGCTTATTATGAAAATGTAATAATGTTTATAGATATGCAACAACAGCAACATATATGCTATCTGTTGTTGTGTTCCCTATTTTTGAGTGTACAAAATGAAGGTGTGTGTTGAATCTGACTTGGACATAATATGGACTATACACAAATGCTTTTTATGAAAATGTAATTTTGTTTATAACTTATATGCAATCTGTTGTTTCCCTAATTGTTGTTGTTGTACATGGATGAGGGTGTGTGTTGCTGAGCCCCACTTTGACATTGTCTGGACTGGACCTGGTTTTAAAAACCTTTTAGAAAAGTCTAATTCCATTAACAACCTGGTCTGATGCAGATAAGGTTATTTTTTTTGTATTTTTTTTTTTTTTAATAAAATAAAATGAGATTTAAAAAAAAGGAAAACAATGACCTTTTTTTTGGATAAAAAAGAAAGTAAAATCATATAAAACAATTACATGAAAAATAGTAATTAATGATAGTGTTAGTGGACCGGCGACACACACAATCATGTGTGTTTCAGGGACTGTGTCCCTTGCAGACTGTGTTATATATGTTGTGGGAACCAGCATTTTGGTAGCAGAAAGAAACAACCCTTTTTTGTGTGAGTGGGTGTGGCTGGGTGTGAATGGGGGAGGGAGGGGTTTTCTTTGGGGGGGTTGATGCACTGATGGAAAGTGTATCTTGTGTGTTTTTGTGTTGATTTAATTAAAAAAATAAAAAAAATAAAAACGTATTGAAAAATAAACAAGTGATTCAATTATAAATAAAGATTTCTACACATAAAAGTAATCATCAACTTAAAGTGCCCTCTTTGGGGATTGCAATAGAGATCCATCTGGATTCATCAACTTCATTCTAAACATTTCTTTACAAAAAAAGAAATCTTGACATCATTATTCATGGAACATGTCCACAAAAAAAATCTAGCTGTCAACACTGAATATTGCATTGTTGTATTTATTTTCACAGTTTATAAACTTACATTCATATTTTGTTCAAGTATTATTCAATAAATATATTTATAAAGGATTTTTGAATTGTTGCTATTTTTAGAATATTTTAAAAAAATCTCACGTACCCCTTGGCACACCTTCAAGTACCCCCAGGGGTACGCGTACCCCCATTTGAGAACCACTGTTCTATGGTACCTCTGTGGTCAATAGATTGAGGTGAGCAATTTTTTACCATAAGAAATAATGTCAATTTTATGGAGAAAAATGTACGTTTTAGATTCAAAAAACAATGTGAAATACATATATATGTCAAATAAAAGAATGAATGAACATTTAATGTCACATTTACCTTAATTGAAGACTCGTATTATATCCGTTGACGTAACAAGAGCAAAATACGTCCCATTTTAATTCCTTCAATCAATCGCAACTGGACTGTTTAGTTTGTCCTAGAAGACGTTTCCCCCGGAGGGTGTCCATGGGCAAGGATGATTCCGTTCAATCGTACTGAGAAAAACAACTTTTAAGATGCAAACAACCAATCCTACTTTCAATGCCAACAACATTTGTTGAAGTGTATTTTCCTCAGATGGACATCCTTGCCAAGGCACACCCACCTTATGTTGGACTATAACTATTAGGGGTTTTGGCACCAGCCGCTATGAACTGATGAAGCCTTCTTAAATGACAGGCAAAACGTCATCTAAGACAAACCAAACAGTCCACTTGAGTTCGATTGAATGCCCTGAGAATACAAAGACCTGGATGAATGAGAACATCCAATGACATGTAAGAACAATTGGTTTTGCATGATATAACCGCTTAATATCATTCACTTTTTCATCTCAGCACTGTACCTCAGACTCACTTTCTTTCTTCCCATACTTGGAAAAACAAAGTAATTTTGATCTATAAGCTGATGATGTAGTAAGACCAGATATTTTGGGCCCATCATACAGGGCTCACTGTGACATTTCCTATGCCAACCCATTACAGGGATGCTTGAAACTCAGATCTTTGCTTGCAACTGCAGGGGGCCCTATTATGCAAAACCAACTCTTCTCACCTATTTGTGCCTTCTTATGTGTATTTGGGTTATGCATAAGTCCTTTTGAAATCAAACCGTGGAGGCATTGCAAAGATGTTTCTTAAACAATCTTGTCTTCCTTCATACTTCCTTGAAACTGTCAGTTTTCTTCAAGTGTAACGTCCGAGATTATCTATATATGGTAGACATTTACTCATACATCTTTGCACAGGTGAGCCATTTTTAATTTATGTGGGACTGATTATACCGCAAAATGTCCACAATGGAAAATACTTAGTTGTAGGTTTGCTTTAACCTGCACAAGTCACTACACAAACTTTCAGTCTCATCTGAAGCAAAAAGTGCCCTACTTTTAATTTTTATGATTTGTGGCAATATGCCCTCAATTATGAAGAAGTCGATTCGAGTGTGTGCAAAGAAGAGTCCTGGTTCAACCACAGACCTTCACAGACTTCCAAAAAACTACTTTTAATTGCAGACCGGCGATTACCGTTTATAGCAATGGAGGAGACAATGAAATGGTAAATAAAAACAGTACGTTAGAAATGTACAAATGAGACGTTACCAAAGATAGCTCAATTTATTTTGTAGCTAGCATAGCCTTCTACTGTAAGATAATAGCATCAACGCCCTTCGCCAAAATAAAGAATGGTTTTCCGAAAAACTACTTTTAATTGGATCAGTGTCTACTATATTTGGCAAAGGACACGTTAGTAATATAATCTGTTATTACGTTTGCAATGTAGCTTGTAGCTTAGCTTACTGTATAGTATAGTCACTGTGTCTCTATTGTTTACAAGTGGTCAAAACAGCAGTCAAGTAAAATTATTCACATGATACATAATAGAAAAGCATTTTATTGTCAATATACACTTGTTTTGTCCAGGATTTAACATAAGAGAGATAAAGACTTTGTATGAGATTAAACTTAGCCAGTATAATGTACCCGATTTGATACTTGGTTTCACATGATCCACATGAATCGTCTCTTCATTTAGCCGACAACAAACCACGGTGAGCCGCTGGTCTCGCTATATCATCCGGGGTGTTGTGTTGTGAAAGTCAAGTAAAAATTACATGGCTGGTGGCGATCACCAGTGTTCATATTCCACACGGTCTTTGCAAAACAACAACAACAAAAATAAAATAAACAAGGCTGCTGGAAGCGGGGCCAAGGTCAAGTCAGCATGAGGGGGCTTCATTTGAAACTAACAAATACGCTTCTCAAACCAAACGTTTGTAGAGGCAGCCGAAAAGTGGCTAAAATTTAAGTTTTTACAGAAGAGTCTATGCAATATTTTGACCAAAAAACACCAATACATGTTATATGAACCAAAAGTAAGCATTTTAAAATTGAAAAAAGTCATAATGTGACCCCTTTACAGCGTAACAATTAGCCAGAAAACTAATTCTTATCCCATAGCACTCTTACGTTGGGACAATCTTAAGTTGAGGTACCACTGTATTCATAACACAACAACACTGAGTCACTGACATGTGGGATTCTTTGTGAAGGGCTCTCGATTCGGCAGGATGATACACTAGCAAACAGACTAGTTTGCTTAGCACATTGTTTGGCCATATGATAACCGAGATTGTATACGCAAACCGGGTAAAGAGTTACATCCGAGACCAAATAGGGGCCTAGTGGTTAGTGTCTGCCCTGAGACTAGAAGGTCGTGAGTTCAAACCCCGGCCGAGTCATACCAAAGACTACAAAAAATGGGACCCGTTGCCTCCTTGCTTGGCACTCAGCATTAAGGGTTGGAATTGGGGGTTGTATCACCAAATGACTCCTGAGCGTGACCACCTCTACTGCTCACGACTCCCATCACCTCCCAGGTGGTGAACATGGGAACAGGTCAAATGCAGAGAATAATTTTCCCACACGTAGTGCGTGTGTGACTATCGTTGGGACTTTGACTTTAACTTTTGTTTTATATAGTCCCTTGTGCAATCTTTTTGTATTGCAAGTCATTACAATGTGCATGTGCACCCAATGAAGTGTTCAGTGAGTACGAAGTGTAAACTGGACAGAGAGTTGCGACAGCTTCCAATAAAACTTCAGCTTCCTGAAGTATGAGACTGCAATCCAAATCCTAAACTGTATTGGGAAAGCTCGGAGTCAAGATAAGCTGTCTCGTACAATTAATGCCTTCAAAGCTGCAACAAGATCTGACTATGAACTCAAGCAAGAGGCCATTGGGGGAACAAACAAATATTTTCATTGACTGCCTTCCAGTTCCTCTTCTATCCACGTTTATGTAGGTCAGCCTTTTGTCATATATTATCTACGCTTCGCTCTAAAATGTACAAACCCCGTTTCCATATGATTTGGGAAATTGTGTTACACGTAAATATAAACGGAATACAATGATTTGCAAATCATTTTCAACTCATATTCAGTTGAATATGCTACAAAGACAACATATTTGAAATTCAAACTGATAAACATTTTTTTTTTTTGCAAATAATCATTAATTTTAAAATTTGATGCCAGCAACACGTGACAAAGAAGTTGGGAAAGGTGGCAATAAATACTGATAAAGTTGAGGAATGCTCATCAAACACTTATATGGAACTTCCCACAGGTGTGCAGGGTAATTGGGAACAGTTGGGTGCCATGATTGGGTAAAAAGCAGCTTCTTCACAAACAAGGATGGGGTGAGGGTCACCAATTTGTAAGCAAATTGTCGGACAGTTTTAGAACAACCTTTATCAACGAGCTATTGCAAGGAATTTAGGGATGTTTAACATCTACGGTCCGTAAAATCATCAAAAGGTTCAGAGAATCTGGAGAAAACACTACACATAAGCGATGATATTACGGACCTTTGATCCCTCAGGCGGTACTGCATCAAAACCGACATTAGTGTGTAAAAAGTATCACCACATGGGCTCAGGAACACTTCAGAAAACCACTGTCAGTGACTACAGTTGGTCGCTACATCTGTAAGTGCAAGTTAAAACTCTACTTTGCAAAGCCAAACCCATTTACAACAATACCCTGAAACGCCACCGGCTTGGCTGGGCCCGAGCTTACCTAAGATGGACTGATGCAAAGTGGAAAGGTTTTCTGTGGTCTGATGAGTCCACATTTCAAATTATATTTGGAAACAGAGGACGTGGTGTCCTCCAGAACACAGAGGAAAATAACCATTCGGATTGTCATATGCGCAAAGTTCAAAAGCCAGCATTTGTGATGGTATGGGGGTGTATTAGTGCCCAAGGCATGGGTAACTTACACATCTGTGAAGGCACCATTAATGCTGAAAGGTCCATACAGGTTTTGGAACAACATATGTTGTCATCCAAGCAACGTTATCATGGACGCCGCTGCTTATTTCAGCAAGACAAATCCAAGCCACGTGTTACAACAGCGTGGCTTCGTAGTAAAAGAGTGCGGGTACTTTCCTTGCCCGCCTGCAGTTCACACCTGTCTCCCATCAAAAATGTGTGGCGCATTATGAAGCGTAAAATACGACAGCAGAGACCCCGGACTGTTGAACGACCGAAGCTCTACATAAAACAAGAATGGGAAAGAAATCCACTTTCAAAGCTTCAACAATTAGTTTCCACTGTTCCCAAACGTTTATTGAGTGTTGTTAAAAGAAAAGGTGATGTAACACAGTGGTGAACATGTCCTTTCCCAACTACTTTGTCACGTGTTGCAGCCATGAAATTCTAAGTTAAGTATTATTTGCAAAAAAAATTAAGTTTATGAGTTTGAACATCAAATATCTTGTCTTTGTAGTGCATTCAATTGAATATGGGTTGAAAATGATTTGCCAATAATTCAATCAATCAATCAATGTTTACTTATATAGCCCTAAATCACTAGTGTCTCAAAGGGCTGCACAAACCACCACGACATCCTCGGTAGGCCCACGCAAGAAAAACTCACACCCAGTGGGACGTCGGTGACAATGATGACTATGAGAACCTTGGAGAGGAGGAAAGCAATGGATGTCGAGCGGGTCTAACATGATACTGTGAAAGTTCAATCCACAATGGATCCAACACAGTCGTGAGAGTCCAGTCCAAAGCGGATCCAACACAGCAGCGAGAGTCCCGTTCACAGCGGAGCCAGCAGGAAACCATCCCAAGCGGAGGCGGATCAGCATCGCAGAGATGTCCCCAGCTGATACACAGGCAAGCAGTACATGGCCACCGGATCGGACCGGACCCCCTCCACAAGGGAGAGTGGGACATAGAAGAAAAAGGAAAGAAACGGCAGATCAACTGGTCTAAAAAGGGAGTCTATTTAAAGGCTAGAGTATACAAATGAGTTTTAAGGTGAGACTTAAATGCTTCTACTGAGGTGGCATCTCGAACTGTTACCGGGAGGGCATTCCAGAGTACTGGAGCCCGAACGGAAAACGCTCTATAGCCCGCAGACTTTTTTTGGGCTTTGGGAATCACTAACAAGCCGGAGTCCTTTGAACGCAGATTTCTTGCCGGGACATATGGTGCAATACAATCGGCAAGATAGGATGGAGCTAGACCGTGTAGTATTTTATACGTAAGTAGTAAAACCTTAAAGTCACATCTTAAGTGCACAGGAAGCCAGTGCAGGTGAGCCAGTACAGGCGTAATGTGATCAAACTTTCTTGTTCTTGTCAAAAGTCTAGCAGCCGCATTTTGTACCAACTGTAATCTTTTAATCAATCAGTGTTTACTTATATAGCCCTAAATCACTAGTGTCTCAAAGGGCTGCACAAACCACCACAACATCCTCGGTAGGCCCACATAAGGGCAAGGAAAACTCACACCCAGTGGGACATTGGTGACAATAATGACTATGAGAACCTTAGAGAGGAGGAAAGCAATGGATGTCGAGCGGATCTAACAGGATACTGTGAAAGTTCAATCCACAATGGATACAACACAGTCGCGAGAGTCCAGTCCAAAGAGGATCTAAGACACAGCAGCGAGAGTCCCGTTCACAGCGGAGCCAGCAGGAAACCATCCCAAGCGTAGGCGGACCAGCAGCGCAGAGATGTCCCCAGCCGATACACAGGCGAGCAGTACATGGCCACCGGATCGGACCGGACCCCCTCCACACGGGAGAGTGGGACATAGAAGAAAAAGAAAAGAAACGGCAGATCAACTGGTCTAAAAAGGGAGTCTATTTAAAGGCTAGAGTATACAAATGAGTTTTAAGGTGAGACTTAAATGCTTCTACTGAGGTGGCATCGCGAACTGTTACCGGGAGGGTATTCCAGAGTACTGGAGCCCGAACGGAAAATGCTCTATAGCCCGCAGACTTTTTCTGGGCTTTGGGAATCACTAATAAGCCGGAGTCCTTTGAACGCAGATTTCTTGCCGGGACATATGGTACAATACAATCGGCAAGATAAGATGGAGCTAGACCGTGAAGTATTTTATACGTAAGTAGTAAAACCTTAAAGTCACATCTTAAGTGCACAGGAAGCCAGTGCAGGTGAGCCAGTACAGGCGTAATGTGATCAAACTTTCTTGTTCTTGTCAAAAGTCTAGCAGCCGCATTTTGTACCAACTGTAATCTTTTAATGCTAGACATGGGGAGACCCGAAAATAATACGTTACAGTAGTCGAGGCGAGACGTAACAAACGCATGGATAATGATCTCAGCGTCTTTAGTGGACAGAATGGAGCGAATTTTAGCGATATTGCGGAGATGAAAGAAGGCCGTTTTAGTAACGCTTTTAATGTGTGCCTCAAAGGAGAGAGTTGGGTCGAAGATAATACCCAGATTCTTTACCGTGTCGCCTTGTTTAATTGTTTGGTTGTCAAATGTTAGAGTTGTATTATTAAATAGAGTTCGGTGTCTAGCAGGACCGATAATCAGCATTTCCGTTTTTTTGGCGTTGAGTTGCAAAAAGTTAGCGGACATCCATTGTTTAATTTCATTAAGACACGCCTCCAGCTGACTACAATCCGGCGTGTTGGTCAGCTTTAGGGGCATGTAGAGTTGGGTGTCATCAGCATAACAGTGAAAGCTAATACCGTATTTGCGTATGATGTCACCTAGCGGCAGCATGTAGATGCTGAAGAGTGCAGGGCCAAGGACTGAACCCTGGGGAACTCCACACGTTACCTTAACGTAGTCCGAGGTCACATTGTTATGGGAGACACACTGCATCCTATCAGTAAAATAAGAGTTAAACCAAGACAGGGCTAAGTCCGACATACCAATTCGTGTTTTGATACGTTCTAATAAAATATTATGATCGACGGTATCGAAAGCAGCGCTAAGATCGAGGAGCAGCAACATAGATGACGCATCAGAATCCATCGTTAGCAATAGATCATTAGTCATTTTTGCGAGGGCTGTCTCCGTGGAGTGATTTGCCCTGAAACTGGATTGAAAGGTTTCACATAGATTGTTAGACGCTAAGTGTTCATTTAACTGCTCCGCAACAATTTTTTCAAGGATTTTTGAAATAAAGGGAAGGTGAGACACCGGTCGGTAGTTTACCATGAGGTCGGGATCGAGGTTAGGTCTTTTAAGAAGAGGATGAATAACCGCTTTTTTGAATGCTAGGGGAACAGTGCCCGAGGAGAGTGATAAGTTTATAATATTTAGCACTGATGGACCTAATAATACAAAGAGCTCCTTGATCAGTTTCCCAGGAAGAGGGTCAAGTAAACATGTTGTCTGTTTTATTCCATTTACACGTTGTAACAATTCCTCTAATGTTATTTCCTCAAAACGAGAGAAACTATTTTGGAGGGCAGTATCCGCCGTATATACAATCGTGTCAGTGTTAATAGAACCCCGTTGTAGCTGGGACGCATTGTCTTTAATCTCCTTTCTAATGACTTCAATTTTCTTACTAAAGAATTGCATAAAGTCATCAGCTGAGTGGGTTGAGCTACTGGAAGGAGTCCCTTGTTGGGTTAGCAATGCTACCGTACTAAACAAAAATTTAGGATCGTTTTTATTACGGTGGATGAGATTTGAGTAATATTTGGCTTTAGCTAAGGTAAGCATGCGTTTATAAGTTATTAAACCATCACTCCATGCTTGATGGTGCACCTCAAGTTTAGTCGTGCGCCATTTGCGTTCAAGCTTTCTACATAATAATTTCTGAGCTCTAGTTTCTTCTGTAAACAACGGGGTGTGCTTTTTTGGAGACTTTTTTAACTTTAGCGGTGCTATGTTATCAATGGTTTCGCGCAGGGCGTTGTTAAAGTTGTTAGTGAGGTTATCAATAGAGCCCACATACTTTGGGAATGGTGCCATTACCAAGGGCAGTAGGTCAGCAAGAGTTGTCGTTGTGGCTGTATTAATGTTGCGGCTGCTATAGCAGTTATTATTATTATTAGTTTGACGAACATGCGTCTGAACCTCGAATTTTATAAGGTAATGATCGGACAATACTTTAGTATACGGGAGTATCGTAACTTTGGAAACGGTGATACCCCTGACAAGCACTAGGTCTATCGTATTACCGTTGCGATGCGTGGGTTCATTTATTATTTGTGTGAGACCACAGCTATCAATTACAGTCTGGAGCGCTACGCACGGTGGGTCCGATGGGGTATTCATATGGATATTAAAGTCCCCCATTATGATTATATTATCGGCGTGTGTCACTAGATCAGCAACGAACTCTGAGAATTAATTGATAAAGTCCGAATAGGGCCCTGGGGGGCGGTAGATAACAGCCAGGTGTAGAGGCAGCGGTGTGACAGACCTCATAGTAAGCACCTCAAACGATTTATATTTATTATTTATGTTAGGACTAAGGTTAAAGTTTTCGTTGTATATTAGTGCGACCCCCCCACCCCTTTTAAGCGGACGGGCAATATGCGCATGTGTAAAGTTAGGAGGACATGCCTCATTTAGCGCAAAAAAGTCGTTTGGTTTAAGCCAGGTTTCGCTGAGACCGATGACGTTAAGATTGTTGTCTCTGATAATATCATTAACTAATAACGTTTTGGGAGACAATGATCTTATGTTTAAAAAACCTATATTATAGGTAGTGGGCTGTTTCAGGGAATTTTTGATCAATTTATCCGTAGTAGCAATATTAATAATGTTGTGTTTATTATGCCCAGTGCATTCAGTATAATTACGACCATATCTAGGAATTTATACGACAGGAATTTTCCGATTGTTTGATTGTTGCTTTGATAAACTGCACGCATCATGGTTAGCCACCTCAGTAACAGGGATTTTCCGATTGTTTGTTTGTTGCTTTGATAAACTGCACGCATCATAGTTAGCCACCTCGGTAAAACACATGTCCAACTCTGAAACACTCAAAGCAGAAAAAACTTGTTCTAATTTAACTGACTCCTTACCCAGACCAGTAGTCTCGCATCTTTCATTTGAATCCGTCTGCAGGATGGAGGGAAGTGGTGTGTATTCCGTTTATATTTACATCCAACACAATTTCCCAAATCATATGGAAACAAGGTTTGTATAACAGCAGATGTGTGTTTATAAAAGATGCACATTAAACCAATCATTTATTTACTCTGCTGGTGTACAAGTAGTTAAAAAGATAATCAACTCCACATTTTTATTCAAGGCTGTATTTGGAATAAATATATTCAAAAACAATTCAGTTGTGTTTAAAAAAAGATTAAAAACATATTTACATGTTGTTTTTTTTGCACAGAGCTGAATAAATGTATACATAGTATACAGTACAGCCCTTATAAGTCAAAACTTTCTTTTGCTGTACAAAGTGCAAAAGCAGATGAAATTACACAATAGAAATACAAATCTGACTATAAAAGGATCCATCATGTGGCTGGATGTTGTACTGGACAACGTGGGCCTGTAAAGGAACAGCATAAGAATAACATCATGATTTATAGGATTTCATCGAGTGTGCAGAAAAAGCAGCATAGTCTTTTTTTGTGGTGACTGATGTTGAAATTAGGCTGGGCAGAAAATAATTGTACTTACATGGACACAAAAAAATCAGAATAAAGGTCCAATAAGATTTAGAACACGTTTATCAGAATATTTATTCCGATATGGACGATTCGGAAATAAACTTAATTTAAAACGAGAGGGGTGGTTTTTGCCGACCGTTGTTCCAAACAGCATCAATGTCAATGTTTGTTTCTTCATGTTTGAAATGTTAAAAAGAACTCAGGATTGTTGAAGGCCTTGTGGTGAAAGGTTGGAAACACGTAGTTGTAAAAGCAAGTTAATAAAAATAATGAATTTGAAAAATTACTTAAACAGACACGCCAGAGAGGAGACATTTTACTTGTGAGGCCCAAAGAACAGGACTTTTGTTTTCAACATTGGCGAAAGTAGTCTTCTACTATTTCCGACAACCAAGATGTGTATTCTGATTAAACGCTCGCCGCATGTATACGCGCAACATGATCAGATAAATGTATCTAGTGTCCACGTACACAGTGCTTTTGGAATTCCGATCAAGCAAAAATGTAGATCAAAATAAAAGCTGCATATAGTATGTAGTTTTCTTATTATGGGGATAAAATGTGTAGTTTATGCAGTAAGGGTCTTTAAGTAAGGGCATTTAAGAGTTTATTAAAAGTAGTGTGTGCAAGCTACAACAGTGTCTTCTTCCTGGCTGGATTAGAATAATAATCTGTGGATGAAACTATTTTCCTCTTTTATTATAACCAATATAATAGTATTTGTGATATTTTATTACAACCAATGTGGGATTGCCAACACTTAAGCGTTGCTCCACCCAAAGTGTGCACCTTAGACGAAGGCTTGCTGTGACAGACTTAAGGGGGAACTGCACTTTTTTGGAATTGTGTCTACAATTCCCAATCCTTATTGAGTGACAAGAACACATGTTTTTTTTTGCATTTTAATTTTGAATAATTGGCACGTTCTTGGTGGCAAGCAACAGTGCTAATGGGATTCATCCTATTTGCCTCTAAATCACTCTAAAAATGCATCCAAAACGCAACCACAATACCCCATTTACATCTTGTGACCTGAATATTAACGAAATCATGCCTCTCACCAAGATTGAAAAAGGTTGTGGCCATGAACTGAGAAGTTGGTCATCTGTGACTTTCCACTTATACGCCCAGATGAGAAAGACACAAAAAGATGCTAATTTATTTTTTTCAACCCTTTTCGCAAGGATTATGATTAATTCTTCATCTAAACGGCAAGATTTAAACATCCCAACATTCGGCATCCATGTGAGGGCAGACATTGTACAGTACATGATTTTATTATGTTTGTTGGCTCTTGTGAGGTGTGCCATAATTAGTAGTAGTTGTTATCAAATGAAAAAGCAAACGCTATGATGCGCCTATAGAATTAATGCCCAGCCGTATGCTTAAAATGATTTAAAAAAATATGTAAATATTACATGTTATTATGAATGTGCCTGTTACTACATTAAATATATAACATATATTTACATGTATATGTTTTTTTTAGAGCACTTTGTTGGTGGAAGATAGCGACTCCCGAAGGCTCCATTGTTAGCTGACTTTCATTTAAGTTTATTTCCGAGTTACAATTCATACAAAATAAAATTGTATTTGCATAAGGATTGTGAATGATTGGTAAAATTCCCAAAAAAGGGCAGTTTCCCTTTAGTTGAGGGGGAGAATGTCGTGCCGGCAGAATCTGCGCAGGTGCACAACTTTTTTCACTTAACCAAATGGGAAAATAGGCCCTAACTCATAAAAAGGAAACCATGATATTTTTTGTTACAAATGTAATCTAGGATTAAATAACATGCCAGAAAAAGGTGAAATTAGGCTGTGTTCCCACTGCAGAGTTGGATGTCCAATTCATTTTTTTTTTTGTCAAAACCGATCTTTTTAGTGGTCGTTTACCTTACAAAAAAAATGTCATTTTTAATGTCAAGGCAGACATGACGTCGCACGTACTGCAGTGTTTATTGAAGTAAAAATGTCTCCAACTCTTGTTGGTCTCAGCACTGGCGAATTTGTGGTAGTTTCATTGATTTTGTGTCATCAATGTCAACATTTTCTGAAACAAATACAAACAAGTACCTAGACTATGATGTCTGCTTGAAGAGCGTGTGGACGAGCAGTCGGAGACGAGAGTGGTGGAACTTTCACTTGAGTCCCTAAAACATAATAATTTCAACTATTTCCACCACTGTTTATGTTGTAGCCATCTATTTTGGCAAAGAATGATGACGGTTATCGCTTTTTGAAGTCATTCTGGTCAAATGAGTGCGACCAGAGCGTGGGATTGTTCACATTAAGGATGCATCGCATATATATCCGATTTATATTCACATACGAAATAGGCCTTGGTCGGATATGGAAAATTTGGAATTGCCCTGTTCACACTGACGTTAAAAAAATCCAATACAGGTCTCATATGGTCAAAAACAAAATGGATTGACCTGCAGTGGGAACAGGGGCTTAGTCACATTGTGTTTGACAAATTGGTCAAATAAAAAAATGTTTTTGCATCTGTCACGCTAGACAAAGGCTGCACAAAATCCCACGTTTAAAAACATTATGACATGAAATGGTTTCCAGACTGATAAGCAAGATAAATAGCTTGCTAACATATGTCAGCTCTATAGTGACTTTGTTCAGTGTTGGTCTTCTGTCGGGAGTGGATTCAGATAACAGTCTAAATGTTGGGGAAAATATATGACAGCATTCATTCTACGCCGCTCACCCTCCCTACCTTGCTAGGTGTGTCGGGATGTATGTGGGAAATGTCTATTTAGTCCTAATATAGGTTTTTTTTGGAGTTCCTAGCAAGACCTTAGTTTACAGAAGTCCAGCTCCTGTGGTTTACGTAAGCCAGTGCAGTGGTCCCTTGGAAGTGCATGTCCTGTTTGGGCTCTGCAGCTCAGTGGTCGTCTCTTAAAGCCTTTCCCGCAGGTTCTGGAGCAAGGCGCCCACTGGCCAATATGCCACTCTGGACATGGGTCTCCACAAGCTCTGATGGCTGACGGTGTTTGGGACGGATCGCATTTCAATCCCGGCGAGCCGTCTGATCTTAAACACTGCACCATTCGCCTCTGAAAACCCTCGCCGCAACTCACTGAGCATTCATCCCAGGTTGTGGATGTCCATTTCTCAAGAGGAGGCTCCTCTTTGCTGTAAGGTTTCTTCAAGGTGTTCACACCCTTCTCCTTGTCACCGTCATCAGCCAGAACACTGTTGTGGGATTTCACACCAGCGTCTTTCTTCAGAGTCTTGTCATCTTTGTTCTGACGGGCCAGGTAGAAAGAGTAGCGTATGCGAGGCGGCGTCAAGTTCCCTGCACACAGCACCTCCACAGTGAGGGCCTCGCCCAAGGGATTTACAGCCTGGAGGTTCTCGGAGATGCCAGTGGTGCCGCTGTAGCGCAGCAAACTGCCCTTCACAATGATGTCCCTTTCGCCTGCCGACACCACGTAGTTGCCATTGAGCAGATACCGACTCTCGCTGTTCTTCACCGCCAAGTAGTTGTCGTCACCCAGCATTCCTTGGTATCCTCGCTGACGGATGTCTATGTTGGCCGCGCCCACTGGCAATATGACCACAAAGTTGTAGCCGTGTCTGCATGCCAGAACACATTACAGTCAATGAGGTGATAAAACAATGATTGGCGTCCATGATGGTCTACTCACAAGGGCTTTGTGAAGAGCCCCGACACCTTCTTGCAGTTTTTGTTATCACCGCCGCAGATTCCACACTTGTTAAACTTCTTGTTTGAGCCAATTTTTCCATCGCAACCAGCCTTGATGCATTTTCCTTGAACACACACTCCCAGGGATTCTGGAGAGCACGGCGTTCCATCCACAACCTGTGGTGTGCACACACACACACACACACACACACGCACACACACACACACATGCAAACACACAAACAGGCACGTTAAGACTTTATTTAGATAATGTCTTTTCGGGTGTGTTGTTATATTTTTACATGTTATTATTATATTGCGATTAGTTCTAAAAGCTGAGGCGTTGGTTGCCACATTTCCACTGCACCATAGAGCAGGATGTGGTGTAAAAGGATATTTGGTTTAAAGCATGCAGCTGTTCTATGATTCAGAGCTACATGTCCCCCGAGTGTTCATGTCCTCTCAGCTCAATGTGATGTAGTGTGAACTCTCGCTCATGACTGCTCAGACTCACTCCACACCCTTGTTATCTCAGCGAGATAAACCCCCTCTCCTCCTCCTCCTTGTCTTATGCATTACTCTTTTCACTTGGAGGCCAACATGAATTCACATTGCTCACTAATGAAGTCACCTTTGGCCACATGGCTAAAATTAATACCCGTGTTTTGATGCATTAAACAGGCATGGTTGTCTGGAATGATGAAAATAAATGTAATTAATGTTGCCAAGCTTTACATTTTATGTTTGGTTAAAAAGAGATCCGACCAATTAACATATTTTAAAGACATAAATTCAAAAATTTTGGGATATGCCGTTTTGGTTTACATTTTTAAAGTAAAAAGAAGTGACTGACTAAAAGCAGGATAAAAAAGAAGAGTGACTTTTACATTTGAAATAGGGCTGCACAATTTTGAGGAAAATCCTAATTGCGATTTTCTCTCCAAAACTGCGATTGCAATTCAATTTGCGATTTTTTTTTAACTTATAAATGCATAAAACTGCAAAATTAAAGAGTGAAGGAAGACATGTTACTTTTAGACTGTCTATCAACACATTAGTGTCTCAAGGTGACACACATTAAAACAATATGCAATAATTTACTCAAAAAAACATTTGGCTTAATGCAGACAGACTCAGAGCTTTTGTCTACATGTGAAGTGAAGTGAATTATATTTATATAGCGCTTTTCTCTAGTGCCTTAAAGTGCTTTACATAGTGAAACCCAATATCTAAGTTACATTTAAACCAGTGTGGGTGGCACTGGGAGCAGGTGGGTAAAGTGTCTTGCCCCAGGACACAACGGCAGTGACTAGGATGGCGGAAGTGGGAATCGAACCTGCAACCCCTAAGTTGCTGGCACGGCCACTCTACCAACCAAGCTCTTTAACTGAAGAAATAACTGATAAAAACTATACAGCGTTTAAAATGTAATGTAATCATTATATATAAAAAAAACAATGCAAGTAACTATTTAAAAGGTTATAAAGTTGTATTTCTCATCACTGTACAAATGCTTACAATTGCATTGTAATTTGAAGGTAAATAAGCTTGTTATCCAAAATTTTAAAAACATACAAAAATTAAGTGGACTTTCATTTCTGTAAGCAAAAAAATTTACTTAAATAAATATTTAACAACTTAAAAGTGTTTTTTTTCCTCATGTGGATAAAGTAGGTCTTGACGTTGTCTTTTTGTTGTTGTTGTTGCCATCATGTGATCAGGGCATTCTTGATTGTTTCTCTGTGCTCATGCGCCCATATTTCCCCCTGAAATATTAGCACAATGGGACATTTGGCAAAGATTGTGGATGACATAAAGAGGGCTCACTGCGTTCAGTTATTTCTAATGTTAAATAAAAACACTCCGGTGATGAGAGGAGTGCACAGAGTGAAACCTCGTTCTCCCTGTTTGTAGTGAAAGACAAATAAACACAAGCCTAAACAAATGTGATTGCTGCTCAAATGTCGGTGATGGCGGCGAGATTTAAAAACAACCAAAATAAATTAGCCTCTTGCGGTTATGCAATCGCAATAATTCAAACCTCGATGTTGATTCGATGTCAATTAATCATGCAGCCCTAATGTGAAGTACCAATTTTCAGTATTTTTGTGTCATGTGGCAACATATCTTTTTTCATTCAACATATAATACTGAGCTCATAATGATAACTGTGCCGTCAAGTTATATATATTATATATATTTTTATTTTCTAACACGTTTAAGTGTTATTTGAAAGTATGCATTCATTTCAGTTTGTCCTAGGTGCATTATTGATATTGCCAAGTAAAATCACCACTGCTAATCAGTAGCATTTAAGTGGCATATAGATGTAACTATTACTGCGTAAAACTATAATCAGTTAGTATTACCGTTTTTTTTTTTTTAATATCCGATAAAAAAAACTTTGGTTAAACTCAGACTGGTATTAGTGCTCATTTCCTGGAGACGCAAACTAGCGCCCCTGATCGTTAGTACCGTTTAGTGCTAGCCTCCAGCTAGCAGTCAACGATAATCGCTCCTACTTTAAATTCTAACATGAATTTAAGACACAATAGCGTCAACATACAACAACGTTAGCATGACAAGTACACACCTAAGAGTCATATATTCTGTCATTGTATACATGCTAAATATTAACATCCTTATTGAAATACCTGTCAAATGAGCTGGGGAAAAAAGCTATCGTGCTATCATGTTAATGTAAGTATGCTAGCCTTTGAACTCATTTGACAGGTACACACCAAAATCATATATTTTGTCACTTGACTTTATCTTGGTAGAAGGCTAACATTAGCTTGTTTGTTTTTTATCAGAGTAATTTTTTTTCTCATTTCACACATGCAAACTATTAGCATGCTAACATAAGCTAATTTACTAATTTGACAGGTATACTCCTAAGAGTCATATACGTTCTTACTTAACAGAGTCTGGCTAGTGTGCTAACTGTTAGCGTTTCAGCTGTCCTCTGGCATTTTAAGAGTGAAGTGAAATTTCTACTGAAATGGCTTTGTCTCGTTTAATTAATGCAATTACTGCTCCCACAAGTCATAAATGACATGCGCTACTTTGCACAACAGGTATAAACTTGAACGACTCAAAAAAAATCAACCTAAAGCATTCACAAAATATGCCAAATTTGCTGTTAGTGATGGCGCGACCAAATGGGTGGAAGCCTGAATGCTCAGTGTGAGCGCTAGGAATAACAACCAAGTCCGGTTATTTGTTATTAAAGCATACAATGAACCAAAAAAGGAAGCAATTTACTAATGTGAGTGAAAGGATGCGAGTGTAAAAACTTTTAAGAGTGGCTTGTAAGTGAAGATATTGGAGTGACTACTGTTCTGGAGTGATGTGTGTGGCATGTTTCGGTTTGCAGAATCTTATGGTTTCTACTCTTCTCCCAACTGGCATCAGCAAGAAACGCTGGCAGCTCGTCAAGCTTGTCATGTGTGCTTTACTCTTTTCAGTGTGATTGGCTGAAAAGCGCTGAAAGAACTACTTTGTGGAACAAAAGTTGAACGAAAAGAATTGACCACAGCCTATGATTACTTTTGTTTTTGAAGTCTAGTGTATTCGTCATGTTGCTTTTTACCTTAGGTGCAAGAACGTAGAAGTAGCCAGTTCCGTTAGCCCTGCAGATGAGTTTGCATCTGTCATCGGTACTCACTCCGGAGTACTTTGGTACCCACACCACAGAAGGGGCGATGTGGTTGCTGCTGAAGCTGCGGCCGCTCATTTCACACTGCTCATCCCGATACGTCTTATCTGCACATAAAGGAGGGAGGGAAGGGGAGCGTGCAAGGTCAGAAACTGGAATTATTTAAAGAGAGGCCACTGGATGTGATTGTGTCCGTCATTGCGCGATACTAACCTATGTCAGGGCAGCGGTTCAGGTTGCAGGAGCGGTATTTGATTCGAACCCCTTGGCAGTATTTGCCCCCATTTGATGGAACTGGGTTGTTGCACTCCCTTTTGGCCAGTTGGACTCCACCTCCGCATGTGCGAGAACACGATCCAAAAGAACCCCATTTACCCCAGCGACCGTCCACCTGAAAAGTACATCAATCAGCAGCAGATTGGTGAGGTTAACATTCCATTTTTCACCGGGCGTGATTCAATAGTCTGGTTCAACAATTGCTACTCAGTTCAAAATATATCAATCAATCAATCAATGTTTATTTATATAGCCCTAAATCACAAATGTCTCAAAGGACTGTACAAACCACAACGACTACGACAAGAACCCACATAAGGGCAAGGAAAACTCACACCCAGTGGGACGCCAGTGACAATGATGACTATGAGAACCTTGGAGAGGACCTCATATGTGGGCCGCAGTGAGAAGAGGTTTTAAAATAATTAGCGCATGCTTACTTTTACAGCATGCCTTTGGTAAGCGCAGGAGTGAGAAGAGGTTTTAAATTAATTAGCGCCCCGGCGGCAATTCAAGGAAATACGGTATATACATTAGAAATACATTCGATTATTTACATTAGGTTATTTACAATCCGGGGAGATGGGATGTGGATGGAGGAGGGTATTAGTTAAGGGTTGAAGTTTCCTGGAGGTGTTGAGGTGGATGTACAGTAGATGGCAGTATTGTCCTGTTTAAGAGTGTCACAACTTTGCTGTTTACGGCAGACGAACTGTTTTACGGTAGACGAAAACGTGACTGCTGTTGTTGAGTGTTTTTACCGCGCTGGGAGGAAACTGCCTAACAATAAACACACATAAAAAAACAAGAACTCGCCCTCGATCATTATATAGTAATTACGTCTTTGAGCGGAAACGCTGTTTATATTGTGGGAAAGCGGACGTGAAAACAGGCTGTACTCACTCAGGTCTGCATGGAGCTGGAGGGGGCTTGGCCTACAGCTCCGCCTGAATTTCGGAAGATTTACGGGAGAAAATTTGTCCCGGGAGGTTTTCGGGAGAGGCGTTGAATTTCGGGAGTCTCACGGAAAATCCGGGAGGGTTGGCAAGTATGCTTTGTACACTGGTGCACAGTCATGTTGGAAGAGGAAAGGTCCCGCTCCTAAATATTCCCACAAGATTGGGAGCATGGAATTGTCCAAAATGTTTTTGAATCCTGGCACATTCAAAGTTCCTTTCACTAGAACTAAGGGGCCAAGCCCAACTCCTGAAAAACAACCCCACACCATAATTCCTCCTCCACCAAATTTCACACTCAGCACAACGCAGTCCAAAATGTACCGTTCTCCTGACAACCTCCAAACCCAGACTCGTCCATCAGGTTGCCAGATGGAAAAGCGTGATTCATCACTCCAGAGAACGCGTTTCCACTGCTCTAGAATCCAGTGCAATGGACTTGGTAATGTATGGCTTAGATGCAGCCGCTCCGCCTAGTGAACCCATTCCATGAAGCTCTCTGCGTACTGTACCTGGGCTAATTGGAAGGTCACATGAAGTTTGGAGCTCTGCAGCAACAGAAAGTCGGCGACCTCTCTGCACTATTTGCTTCAGCATCTGTTAACCCCTCTCTGCCAGTTTACATGGCTTACCACTTTGTGACTGACTCGCTGTTGTTTCCAAACTCTTCGATTTTTTTATAATAAAGCCGACAGTTGACTTTGAAATATTTAGGAACGAGGAAATTTCACGACTGGATTTGTTGCACAGGTTCCTGTGACGGTTGCACGCTGGCAATCACTGAGCTCCTGAGAGCAGCCCATTCTTTCACAAATGTTTGTAGAAACAGTCTCCATGCCTAAGTGCTTGATTTTATACACTTCTGATCATTTGGATGGGTGGCAAATACTTTTGGCAGTATATATTCGAAACGCCGATTTAGATATCAAATCAAATATATGACAAAATAACAATTACTTGTAGCGCTAGTGACAGGTAGCTAAATTTGACAGATTATGGTGAACTTCCTTTCTTTTCCCTTTACCAAACTGCACATGCAAGTGACGTCGCGGCCACATTGGGATTTATGCGTGTTTACATTTGTGTCTGATTAAGATAACATTTTACTTGCAGTGTAAACAGTCAGCTGAAAAAAAACAGTTAAAACAAAACAGATTTGGTCCAATTTAGCCTGCAGTGTAAACGTAGTCAAACTGGAGGGCTGCAGGCCATTTATAGCCTGCAATGTCATTGAACGTGACCCAGAAGGCTCATTTAACCTCTGAAGTTAACTTCTGAAGGCCTGCTGTACAGTTTGTGTTTAAATAATTGACACATGCATGCAAAGGGTCATCACACATGTGTAACATCCTTCAGCAGTTCAAGGGGTTCCGTGTCCTGCTCACAGACACTTGGATAGTGCAAAGGCAGCATATTTGCATCCCACCAGACACAAGCTCATTCTTACTTTCACACTGTAGTCCTCTTTGTCGGAGCAGATCCCTCGGTCGCAGACTTTTCCATCTCCGCAGTGAGTGCCGTCCGCCCAGGGGAAGTGTCGAGTCATACACACCAACTGGCCATTGGACTTCCCTGTGCACCACAGACGGACGCATGGCGGCTGCATGAAAGGACAGGGTCTGGAATCTTCACCAAAGGCCAGCTGACACTGCCGCTCCAGCAGGTAGGACGTTCCGGGGAGGGCGTTTGGGAGGCCCAAGGGTTTCTGTGGCTGATCCAGCAAACATTCTCCTGTAAAAAAGCACGTCGATCCCATTTCACCAGCTATTGTAGACGACATTATTAAATAACACATAGCAACATTTTCCTGAAAATGCACACATTTCTGCTCTTGTATTGGAATTAAATCAACCACAGCTTCTGAAAAACTCTCTGACTTTTAATAGCTTGTTGAATTTTCTACTGAGCTGATAAAAGACAAACAAGCTAAGCTTCATTTACAACAAATGACATGCAGGCACCTTTCCAGGAACTACCTAATAATAGGAAGACTTTGACGAGCAGGTGCTCTGTAAATGAAAAGTCATCGTCAGTAGATAAAGGGTGTCCAGGAGGAGGGTTTTTTTTTTTTTTTTTGCACTCTACTGTCTGATGCACAACTTCACAGCCTTATGAGGAATGTAACAAACTGGATGGGAGAAAAACATGGTTCCCTAGGCGCCTAACTGTTTATGATGCGGGGAATTTACAACAGTCAAAATAGGCCTCAGGAATTGAACGTTAATATGCTTCCCCTTGTTTCACCACAATTTGGAATGAATAAAAAAAGAAATCCTGCTGATTAACTCGCTTAAAACATTGCCTGGCAACATCTGTAAAGTGTGGGGAAATTAACAAATGATTGTAGGCGCCGCAAGAGAGCCTCTAACGTGCGGCGGCATGTCTTCATTCTTCCCCACCGCCGTGTTAAAGTGAAGATTTATGAGCGATGGTGAGGAGAAACCATGTTACGACATTTTGAAAGTTGCTGTTAAAAATGTGCGGAAAAAAATGGGGGTTAAAACAAAAAAATGCTCTCTTGTTTTCAGAACATGATCAAAGATTGTTTATTTAGAGTCAACCTGTGTGGGAAACTAGTTGGTTCAAAACGCTGCTGTCCAAACCACCGTGGTAACTCTCCTCCACACAAAGCCACTAATTTGGGACACATGTGGAGCAGTTTTTTAAATTAAAGTTTCGCATCACTCAAAGGCTGAGCTCTGTGGTCTGGCATGTAAGTGAACAATCTGTGTTCATTTTTTTTTGCTTTCTGAAGAAAGAATGGATACGTTTAAATTTTCAGCCATGCATTGGTGCAATTAAGTAAAATGGTTGTATTCAGGCTAGAAATCAAGTGGGGGAAAGAAGAAGCGCCAAGCCACTTCATTCCTTAAATATAATACAATAGTCACATGCAACCAACTTGTTTTGTAAATGATCAACACCTAAATATTTTCTGCCTTTGTACAAAATGGATGTTTTTGACAGTAATACGTGTCGCCAGGGTCTGTTTATGAGGACCAAATGTGAGAAAAATCTATTACCTCCCTCCTAATAGATATGAGACCACTTCACTAAGGATAGCTTTGTAAAAAAAAAAGTTAAAAAAAGCTTTACTAAACATCCTAAATGAAGTTTCGAGCTTTGCCAGCTGGCAGGTGGCAACCCTCGATTTGCAGGTACTTCACCACACTATGCATTTAGTAGTTCCGGTTCTGCATAGTACGCTTTCTTCATGATGATTGCACCCAAACGCCTCCAGAAGATGCGATCAATGGTCTGGTTTTCCGAGTCGTGTACGTCAATACCTGAACATTACACTTCAGATGGTCTTTATATAGCTTGCAATGTCTATATTGGTTAACGATGATTAGGCTCGAAGACGCTTGCATTTATTTTTATTTTGCTAACTGGTCTTACAGAGAAGACAGCATTGGTTCTCCTGCTCAGGACTTCCAGATGAAATTTCTGTGTTGTCCAGGTTTCGCTTGGAAGTGTAGGGATAATGATGGCTTTATGCACAAGGATCCATGTAAAAGCTCATATTTTCTAATACAGTGGTACGTCAAATTAAGAGTCCTTTAACTTAAGGGTATTTTGATATAAGAATAGATATGAATTTGTGCTTTTGGATAGAATAGATAAAAAGGGAGGAGGAGTAGCACTCTATATTGATAAAAATCTAAACTTTATTAAAGTTGAAAATATGACATCTATCATTGAACAAGTAATGGAATGTGTAACGGTAGAGATTATAAGAGAAGGAAGAAAAAATATCCTAGTTAGTTGTATATATAGAACTCCGGGATCCAAAATAGAAACCTTCACCAAAGCTATGGAAGGATTATTTTATAAATTGAATAACAAAGAAATATTTATTAGTGGAGACTTTAACATTGACTTAATACATACAAGTAGCAACAGAGAAACAGCTGAATTTATAGACACAATGCACAGTATGAGTTTGATATCTTTGATAAATAAACCAACAAGAATCACATCACATAGTGCCACCCTAATTGACAATATATTTACCAATATAATGGATGACAACCTAATATGTGGAATCTTGATAAATGATATAAGTGATCATCTCCCAGTCTTTGTGGTCTACAACTGTGCCAGTAAAATTAAAATCAAGAATGAATGTGAAACTGTCTATAAAAGAATCATAACAGAGAAAACGCTCAACAAATTCAAGAATGAACTACAAAAGCAAAATTGGAATACTATTTATGATAAAAAAGAAATTAATACAGCTTATGAAGAATTCTTAAACACATTTAAAATACTATATGATGGAAATTGTCCAGTAGTAAATTATAAAAGGAAGTCAAAGTATGGCGAGTTTAAACCGTGGATGACTAAAGGACTCCAAAATACCTGTAAAAAAAAGAATATTTTATATAAGGAATTTATAAAAAATAGAACTTTAGTAAATGAATATAAATATAAAAAATATGAAAATAAACTAATCAATATAATCAGAATGTGTAAAAAAGATTATTATATAAATAAACTGGAATATAACAAGAATAATATAAGAGGTGTATGGAAAATATTAAGTGGTATTATTAGAAATAAAAATGATGATAATCAACACCCACCACACTTTATGGAAAGTAACAACATGATTAAGGATAAGGAGGTGATAGTAAATACATTTAATGATTATTTTATAGATATTGGACCGAAACTAGCAGAAGAGATAAAGGTAGAAGGGACAAAAATAGATGCAGCAGATTATATCAACCCAAACCCTAAAACATTGTTTTTAAAACCAGTAGTAGAAAGAGAAATCAGGGACATAGTCAAAAGTTTTAAGAACAAAACAAGCAAAGATGTGGATGATATAGACATGCAAACTTTAAAGTATGTGATAGATGGAATTAGTGCTCCATTAGCGTATCTATTTAACCTTTCATTTGAAATTGGAGTATTTCCTCAACTAATGAAAATTGCAAAAGTTGTTCCTATTCACAAAGCGGGAGACGGACACTTATTCACAAACTACAGAACAATCTCAATATTTCCACAGTTCTCCAAAATATTAGAAAAAATATTTATAAATAGATTCGATGGCTTTGTAGAAAAAAATGAATTATTAACAGATAGGCAGTATGGTTTCAGGAATAATCGATCAACAGCACAAGCATTAACAGATTTAATTGAAGAAATAACTGATAGTGTTGATAAAAATAAATATACAATAGGAGTATTCTTAGATCTTAAGAAGGCTTTTGATACAGTAGACCATAGTATTCTTATTAGAAAAATGGAAAAATATGGTTTTAGGGGTATTGTTCTGGAATGGATGAAAAGTTATTTATCTGATAGAAAGCAGTTTGTACAGATATCACAAAAAAAATCATGTTGGTTAAATATTAAATGTGGGGTACCACAGGGGTCAGTCTTAGGGCCCAAGATGTTCATCATGTATATAAATGATATTTGTAAAGTAACTGAAAACCTTAAATATGTGTTATTTGCGGATGACACCAATGTACTCTGTTCTGATGTGGACTTGCAGCAGCTCCTGAGGACCGTCACCATGGAGATGTGTAAACTAAAAAAATGGTTTGATGCTAATAAATTATCATCAAACCTAAATAAAACTAACTTTATGTTATTTGGAAATAAGAGAAATGATATAGATGTAAAATTATATATAGACAATGTTAGTATAGAAAGAGTAAACAAAATCAAATTTTTGGGTGTGATCTTGGACCACAGGATCTGCTGGAAGTCACACATTACATACATCAAAGGGAAGTTGGCGAGAAATATTGCTGCCCTGGGTAAAACAAGGCACATTCTTAATCAAAAAACATTACACACTCTTTATTGTACACTTGTTTTACCATATTTGAGTTACTGTCTAGAAGTTTGGGGAAATACATATAGGACGGACATCCAACCACTATTCATAATGCAAAAAAGGGCCATCAGACTGACACATAACACAGGACCCCGAGAACACACTAATGGATTATTTATAAAAACATTTGATTTAAAACTACCAGATCTCATCCAACTCAAGACTGCCCAAATGATTTATAAAGCAAGTAAAGATTTACTTCCAACAGGGTTACAGAGAAGATTTTTATGGAGAGAAGGGAATTATAATTTAAGAGGAGAACTACTTTTTAAGATCCAATATTGTAGAACAACGCAGAAACGAATGAGTATAACAATAGCAGGGGTTAAAATATGGAACTGTTTAAAGGATGAAATAAAACACAGCACCAACATAAACCAGTTTAAAAAGCTTTTTAAATCATTTATCTTTAGTAAATATAAGAAAGAAGAGCAGACATTGTTTTAGAAAGACAATAATATATAATATGTATGTAAATACAATTTATGATTTCATAATTATACATATAGGTTATATTAAAATGTATATATTACCACTTTATATGGAATTTAAATAAATTGTGTATATATAATATATATATATATATAAGTGTACAAATGTATATGTTTGATCTAAATGTTAAACTGTGTATATGAGACGTGCTACATTTATGTTGCTTATATATTGTTTTAAAAAAAAAGTAATATAAGTGAAGCATGTTTTAGATTTTATATATTTTGAACCTTGTTCTTGTTGTGATGGGGTAGGTTTATATAAGCGTTGCTTCAACCTACACCCTTTCGGCTCAATCATTGCTCAAATGAGTGTTTGTTTTTTTCTCTTTTTTTGTTGTTGTTCTTTGTTCTATGTGGAGAGCTGTCTCTCGATCAATTGTTAAGCAAACATTTGCTTGCACAAGCATTCCTGCCATTAGTTGGCACAGTGATTAGCTGCCAACCTGTAAGATGTTATCAAAACATCCGGTCTTACTCACTAGCATTAGCTTATAGCTAAAGATGAGCATACTTTGTTTTTCCAACCATGGAATCGAAGAAAGTGAGTGTGAGTACAGCGCTAAGAAGAAAAAATTGGTGATATTCATTAAATTCAAGGGAAAAAAAACATCAAAATCATGACTTGTGAAGCAGTATGAGGGTATCAGTGCTAGTCTGCACCATATTGAAGCAGGATGAGTCTATAACACGAACATTTATCCATGAAAATATGGAAAAGATGCTCATGGGGTTTGACATAGAAACGGCGAGAAGCAGATACCAGAGAAGTTGGCTCTCCAAGGTTAATACTGTACATTTTTATACTTAACTTCATAAAACTACTGCCGTAGTCTGTAGTACATTTTATTGCACAGGTGTCAAACTCAACTCTGCCACTTCATTTTATGTGGCCTGCGAAAGTCTGGAAATAATATGCACCAATAAAGTAGTTAACAGAAAAAAGTACATGAAGTGCATACAATTGCATATATTATAAACCTTAATAGTATCCAACTATGTAAATATATTATCATACAGTCAAAAAAATGTTCTTGTTAAAATAAAAATACTCAAAGTTATTCATCAAAGTGTACGCTGTAAAACATTTTTTTTTTTAAATAGCAGCTCATTTGCCGGAATTTTACTTTGAAAAAACTGTGGTAAGTTTTTCATTTACAATAAATGCTGTCAAAAGGGTTAGGAGGTTAGGGTTAGAATTTTTTCACGACAAAAATTGTGGCAACTAACTGAGCTGCCAGCAAAATCTACAGATTTATTTTTACGATGTATGTAGAAAATATATATATATATAATGCGGAAATCAAATAATGAATAATGAATATTATAATGAAGAAAATCCATACATTTATATTAATCAGCGCTGTCAATGTATTAAAGTATTTAATTGTGATTAATCAAATTTTTCATAGTCAACTCAAAATTAATCACAATAATCGAAGCAAGATTAAAATTTTCATCATTAATAATTGTACCCAGACAGATACATTTTAAGTTTTTAATAACATGATTGGGCGATTAGTTTGCTTAATGAAATGTGTTTTAAACAATATGCTTTTTTAAACCACTCAAGACGAAAAGGACATGAACAAGAGACTTAAAAAAATTACCTGCAGTGTGCTAGTGTTTTACCAAATTTTGTATTTTGTAGTAATACATCATTTGTAGTCCTGCTGTTGGAGCACTGCATTCAGAGTAGGAGCTCCACCATGTTTAAATACCAGTTACACGCATTATAAAGACAAAATATGCATTGTAATGATCATGGTTTAATTGTCAAATATGTTTTGTAATGTAATATGTGATGTTTCTACCTGAATAATTGCTTCTGATGTTCTGTACATTACATGTTGTAAAAGGTGATGGTCTTCATATAGCTGCAATGCATTAACTTTCTGTATTGATGATTAAATTTAAATATTGAGACTGTATTCTGTAACTTAGGAGTATCAAACAGAACATGTAATAAAACTATTTACACAGTCCAGCCGGAAAAAATCCCCTGCATATTACTCAACTCGTGTACTAGCATTTTTTTAGTTGCAAATATCAAATAACCATACAAAAAATCTTTGACAGCGCATGATCGTAATTTAATACAATTAAGCTACTTTTATTTTTTTCATTTAAGTTTAACTATACATAAAGCATGTCAGTTTTATTTTGAAGCTGTAAAATTGTGATTGGTTTGAGAAGGTGTTTTGACATGTTCTGACAACAGACCTGAATTTTTGACAATAAAAAAGTCCCCTTCCGTCTTCCTGCTTACCGTCTCTCATTTCTGTTGAGCTTTCATGCCATCTTACTAAAGCGGTCACAGTAACAATCAATCCACCTTAACGGTAATCCAAACACGGAAGTAAAGTTCCTTCCCTATGATGATGATGTCGTGTCATGGCGTTCGAATATAAAATGGTCTTTTCTTGTCGGAAGAACGACTTGCCATGGCTTTGGATCGGATATTTTCATGATGTCCCCCTTTTTTTTGTGTATTTCTGCTCGCTATTTTCCAGCTTGTGGCTCAACAGCAACTGACGCCATTACATTTCCACGTGCTACAGAATGGCCAGAGGGTTACGAAGGAGTCAGGGGGAAAAAAAGGAGCTCATAGTTAAAACGTTATCACGTTAACTTTGACAGCCGTAATATTAATATATTATTCACTATTACAAACGGCCCCATTTGGGCAACCATACCTGCGATGTGGCCTTCATTGGAAAGGAGTTTGACACCCCATTTCTATTCTGAATATACAGTATTTTGTATCAAACAGTTTATTTTTCTTTGACTTGAGATACAAATATTTTGTATTAAGAGCTCTGTCACAGAACCAATTATGCTTGTAATTTGAGGTACTACTCTTATTTGTTTTCTATATAAAAAGTGGATAAAAGGCACAAGAAGACAGGTGTGGACAAACCCAGATTATTAGCATTAAAGCTACAGACACACAAAACAGAGATTTGCCAGTAGGACTTACAAAAATCACCTTTAAGCGCCGAGTTACCTCTGAATTGTATTCAAAATGGTTGAAAATAGTATAAAGTGGTACTTTTGACGCAGGTTAAAGGCCTACTGAAACCCACTACTACCGACCACGCAGTCTGATAGTTTATATATCAATGATGAAATATTAACATTGCAACACATGCCAGTACGGCCGGTTTAGTTTACTAAATTACAATTTTAAATTTCTCGCCGAGTTTCTTGTTGAAAACGTTGCGGAATGATGACGCGTGCGCGTGACGTCCCGGGTTGCGGGGGACATATTAGCTTAGCACCATTTGCGGCTAAAAGTCGTCTCTTTTCATCGCGCAATTAAACAGTATTCTGGACATCTGTGTTGCTGAATCTTTTGCAATTTGTTCAATTAATAATGAAAAAGTCAAGGTAGAAAGATGGAAGTGGGAAGCTTAAGCCTTTAGCCACACAAACACCGTGTTTCCTTGTTTAAAATTCCCGGAGGAGAAGCTTTACTATGGATCAGAGCGGTCAAGGGAACATGGTTCCCGACCACTTGTCAACCGGCAGGTTTGGGTAAGAAAATTGTGGTAAAAAGTCGCCTCTTACCGGAGATCAGCTGAGCTTGCGCCGTCCATGCAGCTGCCGTCGACTTCCCTCAGACACTGGTGTCAAGACACCCGTGAACAAACCCCTCCGACTATCAGGTACTATTTAATCTCACTAAAACACTATCAACACATTAGAAAGATAAGGGATGTCTAAAAACATCTGAATCCTTCCCAATGCAATCGCCTTCTTTTTTTTTCTAGTCCTTCGCTATCAATATCATCATCCACGAATCTTTCATCTTCGCTCAAATTAATGGGGAAATTGTAGTTTTTTCGGTCCGAACAGCTCTTGCCGCTGGAGGCTCCCATTATAAACAATGTGAGGACGTGAGGAGCCCTCACCCTTGTGACGTCATCGTCTGCGACTTCCGGCAAAGGCAAGACTTTTTTATCGCACCAAAAGTTGCGAACTTTATCGTGGATGTTCTCTACTAAATCCTTTCAGCAAAAATATGGCAATATTGCAAAATGATCAAGTATGACACATAGAATGGACCTGCTATCCCCGTTTAAATAAGAAAATCTCATTTCAGTAGGCCTTTAAGCTTTTACAAAATACTGTCTAAAGCAGGGCTCCCCAACCTTTTTTCCACCAGAGACCGGTTTAATGTATGCATTATTTTCCCAGACTGGCTTTCTACGTGTGGCAGATAAAAACAGCCCAAAAATTCGCCTTTGGCTCCAATCTGGAAAAATAACATTTTATATGTCTATTAATGTAGATTGTCCCATGTACTATAACAGAGGAGTTGTAATATACGACTATTAACAAGCTTATCGGTGTGTTTAGTGGGACAGGCGAAAGTTAAGTCAGAAAAAATGCAGTAGTTTATAAATTAATTAATGTTTCTAGAAGGCCCGGTAGAAAATGCGTCACGGACCGGTACCGTAGACCACTGGTCTAAAGGGCTCATGAAAACTCACCATGACCACTGTCCAAAAACTCAGTAATGATGGCAGCACTGCAGGGCGACCACGGGCTGGTGCGATTGATCTGAATGAGCGTAGGAGACATCATGTGATTATCCTGCAGTTTCCCAAACACGTCCTCGCAGGCCTTCACGTTGTCGTGCGGCATGTTGAAGACGTGTCCTGCGGACAGATGACAGGTGTCTTTCAGAAATGCTTGATTTATTTCGCGGAGTGGAAGTCAGGGTTTGCGCGGGGCCAATGTGTGCCGAATGATCGACGGCTCACCGAGCTCGTGAGCTGTGGTGAAGGCCGAAGGGAGGCCGTCGTCTTCGATCACAGAGCAACTCCTCTTGGGATCGCACATGGTGCCGACATCCGCCATACCGAGGGTGTCACATGTGGAGGCACCGCAAAGGTCCTGAAAAACCAAAGTAAGTGAAAAAGTCAGCAAACTATTGTAAATAAATAATAGTTACATTTGTTTTTAATGAGCTATGAATACAGGATCTCGAAAAGTCGTGGAACACCTGTCGAAGGGTGAAAATAGACGATATGAATTTGGTCAATGTTTGTGGGAAGAACATTTGCTTAAAAGCTGCTGTATGTCAGCAGCTCCAAATTATATCCAACAAATGAAAGCAAATGTTCCCAAAAGTCCTTTAGGAGAACAGATTTATCAAATAAATGTATTTGTCACAATTAGAAGGTTAAAAGGCTAAATGGCCTTAAGATGGCCTAAAATCTATAACGTGCTATACTGTACATTGCAGCCTCTTGCGATAAGGATATACAGTACAGTCCAAAGGTTTGGACACACCTTCTCATTTCAATGAGTTTTCTTTATTTTCATGACTATTTACATTGTAGATTGTCACTGAAGGCATCAAACATAGGACACCTGTGAAGTGAAAACCATTTCAGATGACTACCTCTTGAAGCTCATCAGGAGAATGCCAAGAGTGTGAAAAGCAGTAATCAGAGAAAAGGGTAGCTATTTTGAAGAAACTAGAACATAAAACATTAAAAAAAATTTGTTAGGTACATAAATAACTCCACATGTGTTTATTCAAAATTGTGATGCCTTCAGTGACAATCTACAATGTAAATAGTCATGAAAATAAAGAAAAGGCATTGAATGAGGAGGTGTGTCCAAAGTGTTTGCCTGTACTGTAAATCACGATATATTGTTTGGCATATTCATGATAATAGAAGCATTTCAAAACAGCTATGTTCAAATAGGTTCAAATGTAAGCTGCTGACATATGCTGTGACATTTTGCATCCATTCTGGTTGCATAATTTTCTCTAAACTGTTAATATACTTGTCAATTTACTGTAAATAGCTGGTTGTTTTCTGTTGTACCAGGATTCTATCTACACTTTTGTCAAAATTAAATAAGTAATTATTTTTCAGTTGCTTGAATATTATACTTTAGTTTTGGCCAATACTACAAATTATAATATCGATCCAATACCAGGTTACAGGAGCAGTATTGGCCATACCAGTGCTGATACTTTAAGTTTACAAAAGAATTGAATGATCCCTTTTTTCTATCACAATAATCATCAGACAAAAACAAAGTATTCACTTTTATTATGTACAATATTTTGAGCAAAACAAATAGTCAATAGTGCAAAATAACAACAAAAACAAAAGCAAAAACTACCATTGGATCTTAATCCCTGGAGTTTGTATACGTAAATATTAATCCGATCACTGTATTATCGATAACGGTATCGTCAATATTTGTATCACACACCCTTGTTTACATACAGGTACAAGAGTTATAGCTTAGCGGTTAGCAATGCTTTTATGTATCTTCCTATTGATTGATTGATTGATTGAATTGAAACTTTTATTAGTAGATTCCACAGTACAGTGCATTTTCCGTACAATTGACCACTAAATGGTAACACCCGAATAAGTTTTTCAACTTGTTTAAGTCTGGGTCCACGTTAATCAATTCATGGTATAATGTGTAGTGTAGCATGTTTAACTGTTTCTTGTGATGATACTAGTAAAAAAACACAGTTTACGTGCCGTGCCGCCATAGACGTACGGACAGATTAGTGGTCTAGAACAGTGTTTTTCAACCTTTTTTGAGCTAAACACATTTTTTCATTGAAAAAATTCATAGGCACATCACTGGGAGAAAACATTAAAAAATTAAACTCAGCAGCCGATATTGACAGCAAAAAGTCGTTCTCGCAATTGTTGGTTATAAATTCAAACCATAACCAACCATCCATCACTATAGCTCGTCTCAAAGTAGGTGTACTGTCACGACCTGTCACATCACGCCGTGACTTATGTGTGTAGTGTTTTAGTTCTTGTCTTGCGCTCCTATTTTGTTGTGGATTGTCTTGTCATGTCATGTACGGATGTACTTTGTGGACGCTGTCTGCTGAGCTACACGCTGTAAGTCTTTGCTGTTGTCCAGCATTCTGTTATTGTTTACTTTGTGTTGGGATGTCGCATGGCTGCAGTTGTGTGACCTCAAGTATGCAAAAATCCAGGAGAGCAGAAAGCCGGTAAGATGATTTTAATTTCATCAAAGTAAAAGATATAAACAGAAAGCAGTCTTGCATGGAGATGTTCCCAACATGGTTTTAACTTCGAGCACTGAGGAGTGCTCGAGTGAAACATAAATAGACCTATGTTGATTGACCGCAGCTGAGGACCGCTGCCAATCAACGGCGAGTGTGACAAAAACAGTGCTCAGCGGAGTAAACAGGAAGTATGACAAAATAAGAGCACTGAACAGGAAACAAAGTACAAAACACGAAAAACTATCAGAAAGTAAGTGACAGATCGTTACAGGACCTCCCCCTCAAGGAACAGATACCAGATGTTCCCTGGAAAAGAAAAATGGAAAAAAATGTCCACAAAGTAAGGGAGGATGGAAGGAGGATTTGGTGGAAGGTCGCCAAACCTCGTGTCCCCGCAGCCAGCGAGGGAAAGTCAGGTGGCGACGGCGCGTAGAGCGCCGCTGGAACTGGCGGGGCGGGCGGCCACGGAACAGCCACATCATTGGCCGAAAAAGAGACGAGTGCATCCCGCGAGGAGGACGCCCAGGGCACGGCCACATCCGCGGCTGACGTGGAGGCGGGCGCGCTGAAGCAGGCCCGGAGACAGCAGACAAAGCGGCGGGGGCTGCAGCCAAAACAGATACCTCTGCAGGAGGCGGCTGAGGAGCCGATGTTGGTGCCGGCGTGGAAGCGGCAGACGTCATCAACGGCGTGGAAGCGGCAGACGTCATCAACGGCGTGGAAGCGGCAGACGTCATCAACGGCGTGGAAGCGGAAGACGTCATCAACGGCGTGGAAGCGGAAGACGTCATCAACGGCGTGGAAGCGGCAGACGTCATCAACGGCGTGGAAGCGGCAGACGTCATCAACGGCGTGGAAGCGGAAGACGTCATCAACGGCGTGGAAGCGGAAGACGTCATCAACGGCGTGGAAGCGGAAGACGTCATCGGCGGCGTGAAAGCGGCAGACGTCATCGGCGGCGTGAAAGCGGCAGACGTCATCGGCGGCGTGAAAGCGGCAGACGTCATCGGCGGCGTGAAAGCGGCAGACGTCATCGGCGGCGTGAAAGCGGCAGACGTCATCGGCGGCGTGAAAGCGGCAGACGTCATCGGCGGCGTGAAAGCGGCAGACGTCATCGGCGGCGTGAAAGCGGCAGACGTCATCAACGGCGTGGAAGCAACAGACGTCATCGGCGGTGTTGAAGCGGCAGGCGTCATCGGAGGCGTGATTGTTGCAGATGTCATCGGCGGCGTGAAAGCGGCAGATGACGCCGGGCGAGGAGCAGCAAATGCTGGCCGAGGAATAGCGGATGCCGGCGGTGACGAAGCCCGGCGTGGTGCTGCTCTTGGCGGCGTTGGAACCGTGCGTAGTGCCGGCGTTGGAGCTCGGCGTGGAGCCGGCGTTGGGGCTCGGCGTGGAGCCGGCGTTGGGGCTCGGCGTGGAGCCGGCGTTGGGGCTCGGCGTGGAGCCGGCGTTGGGGCTCGGCGTGGAGCCGGCGTTGGAGCTGTGCGAAAGCCCGCTAGGGACGTAGATGTCTCCGTGGAAGGAGACGCTGGCGGGGGTGACAGCGGTGTGTGCCTGGCTGCACCGCAGTGTATAGTGGGCCCCCCTCCACTAGGTGGCTGCCAGACACCGTTCACACATGCGGGAAAACGTGCCTGCTCGTCGGAGTCCCCCGGTGCGAAAACCAGGGACGGGCGGGAGGGGACCAGGAGGAGGGACGAAGACACGTCCCGTGCCAAGTCCCAGCAGGAGGACAAAAGCGACCTCACTGTGGGCTCCACTGGAGCTCTCGGCGAACCAAAAAAGAGAGCGGGAGCTGGCAAAAAGAGCAGCCGGGGAGCAGCCGCTGGAAGCTGCGTAGGAGCAGGGAGAAGCAGCTCAGCAGACGACGGGAAGGATGGCGGCGGCGGACGTGCCGGTCGGAGAGCCGCAGTCGGCGACGGAGCCGCAGGAGCCGCGAGACGTGAAGGAGGAGGCGGGCGCGCCGGTCGGTGAGCCGTAGCCGGCAGCGTTGCCGAGAGGAAGGATGGCGGCGGAGGACGCGCCGGTCGGAGAGCCGTAGCCGGTAGCGTTGCCGCGGGAGCCGCGAGGCATGCAGGAAGTGGCGGACGTGCTGGTCGGAGAGCCGTAGCCAGCCGTTGAGCCGAGAGGAAAGATGGCGGCGGGGGACGCGCCGGTCGGAGAGCCGAAGCCGGTGGCGTTGCCGCGGGGAGAGGGTCAGCGTCTGTAGGCTGGGACCGCACAAACCTGGCCTTCAAGTCCTCCAGGAATTGTGCGGTCCAGAACGTCGGCTGAGGATTGCCGACAGGGATTCTCGCGAGGTCACAATTTTCTGGCTCGAAGTTACTGTTGGGATGTCGCATGGCTGCAGTTGTGTGACCTCAAGTATGCAAAAATCCAGGAGAGCAGAAAGCCGGTAAGATGATTTTAATTTCATCAAAGTAAAAGATATAAACAGAAAGCAGTCTTGCATGGAGATGTTCCCAACATGGTTTTAACTTCGAGCACTGAGGAGTGCTCGAGTGAAACATAAATAGACCTATGTTGATTGACCGCAGCTGAGGACCGCTGCCAATCAACGGCGAGTGTGACAAAAACAGTGCTCAGCGGAGTAAACAGGAAGTATGACAAAATAAGAGCACTGAACAGGAAACAAAGTACAAAACACGAAAAACTATCAGAAAGTAAGTGACAGATCGTTACACTTTGCAGCCAGTTCAGTTTTAGTTTCGTTTTGGATAGCCGTCCCTAAGCTTCAATGCCTTTTCTTAGCGGCACTCGCCTTATGTTTATTTTTGGTTTAAGCATTGGATACCTTTTTACCGGCCTCCCGCTGTCGTCTGCATATTGTGATCTTGACAAACCATATCTCTGACATCCACAAAGCAATTATCTACCTGCTGCCACCGCCGCGTAATTTGTTTGGCTCTTCTTATGTCTAAATAATGTCGTTGTGTGAGAGCAGAGCTGATACTAAATAACAATAATTCTCACATTTGCATGCTATGTACAGATTAATATGATAGGCTGTGAATAAGTGACTACGATTAATTCCAAGTGCCTTTCAACAGATGAGTGCAGGACAAACAGTAAGTCTTTGAACTGTGATGGATGTTTACAACAGACTGTTCTGTTTGTTCTCCCATAGTTGCCTTTCTAATCTGGAGGTTTGTTTAAAACTTGTCTGTGTACCAAAATATTTGTTTCTGGTCCTCTGAGGCTTATTTTCACTTCTTGTTTTGTTTCACACCAGACAGGAATTACTTAAAGGAAACAACCAGAAGAGCTTAATAGTAAAAATGGAATCTTGAAGAAGCTGGCGGAAGTTTCCAAACCACAATGGTGTTAAGTAATGCTTACATTTTGACCCATGTGAGGTAATATGACTTGTCCCCAATCGTACCATTTCCATTCCAGAGCAGTTTCCAAATAGCATGTCCCGTCACCACAAAATTTCAAATCCTAATCTTAGCAACGATCCTTTTGGAGCACTTGACTGAGTCTTATAATCACAGGACAACTTGACAAAGATGACCGCACAGAACCGCCTTGCTGTCTGCTCCGTCTATGCAAACATTGCAACGCTTCTAAACAGTTATTGCATAGAAAACACAACCCTTAAAATCCCGCATGCAGGGTCATGGCACCATATTCTGTGCCCCCATACTTACAACTGCTACAGGTCACCCCATCCCACTCTAAACCCAACGTCGCTGCCCAATACACACACACACTTGGTATGTTGACATGCACTAAAAAACGTATTACTGCATAGTTTTATTTAAACCAGCATTTTAAAACATACAAAAAACTTAAGTTAGGTTTTTGGCTTTTTTAAGTACAGTATTAACAAAACATCTATAGATATTAGATAAACCAGCATAAGTTATTGTTTTTTCAAAAAGTTCTGATTTGTTTTATCATGTTTTTTTTTTTTTACTGTTACGTCATGTTACGCCAGGTCATTATTTGTTTAGTGTTTGGGTGCTTTTCATGTGTTTTTAGTTCACTTCCTTTGTCTTGTGCTCTTATTTTGATTACACGTCTTATTTTGTTTGTGTCGTCCCTGCAGTAGAGTCACCTCTTCTACTTTGCGCCGTCTTTTGCACTTGGGGGTGATTGGTGATTATGTGTTTCACCGGCCGCTGATCACCTAGGCACTATTGAAGCCAGTCTCACTTGTATGTCAGTGCAGGACCATTGTTTGAGTTTGTTAGAGTTATGTACACAGTTATGTGTTGTCTTTTGTTGTAACTCTGCGCTATTCTGTGCACTCTGTTGCTGCACTCTATTTAAATTCTTGTACATTTTTCATGCAAAATTTTTCCGGTGCTATTTTATTTTTTTTGTAACATTGGGACATTAAATAGACTTCTACCTGCACGTTGCCTGCAGACTCCTGCATTTTGGGGTCATTACCCCCACTACAAAGGGTGAACGCAACAAAAATAATTAATAAATAATCATATATTCTGTCATCATTCACTTATACCTGATTATAAATCTGTCAAATTTAAAGTGTAAATAAAGATTTTCTGATACACATAGGTTAATGTAAATAATGATAATACTTCATTTTAAATAAATTGTTATTGGCGCATTTCCTAGAAGTTTCTCCCTGCCTTTAAAACCGAGTGACGCCTCTGTAACTTTATTTGTGGGTCCTTGAACGCACCACAGTTGTGTGCAGTGAGATGCAAAACTAAAACTTATACATATCCTTTGCTCATGCTGCCATAGGTAAGATTTATTGTAGTTTTATATTTCTTCTATCACCTCATCCTTGTTCTAAAATGATGATGCTGTGGGTGAACGCTTTGATGACGTTATGACGTCCATGTTGCGTAAAGTGTTTTAAGTTCGGTTTGCCGCTATACATATGGAACAAACCATTTTTTTTTTTTGATAGTGGGTGAAGTTATTAACCTTTGACGTTTCTAATTTTATTCAAGCAACCTTGTTATTGAACTTCCACAGCTATATTTATTTCACTTTAACGTTTATGACATATTTTTCTATATAAACGTACATATATATATATATATATATAACCATCCATTTTCTACCGCTTATTCCCTTTTGGGGTCGCGGGGGGCGCTGGCGCCTATCTCAGCTACAATCGGGCGGAAGGCGGGGTACACCCTGGACAAGTCGCCACCTCATCGCAGGGCTAACACAGATAGACAGACAACATTCACACTCACATTCAGACACTAGGGCCAATTTTAGTGTTGCCAATCAACCTATCCCAAGGTGCATATATATATATATATATGTATATATATATATATATATATATATATATATATATATATATATATATATATATATATATAACATTTTTCTAACTTTACAGAATAAAAGCGCAGGGACCTCCATGTTTAGAGCCCCGTACAACATCCCAGCTGACCCCTCCAGTTTGGCGTCCCTGGCTGCATGTACAGTACATAAGCAACAGCATGTAGTCTAGTGATGTTGTGAGAAATTATTCCAAAGCAAAGAACAAAACCGCAATTGTTCGGCCTTTGCAAGTGAACTCCAGATGTGCTCACGGGATATTTCAGGTCATTAGTGAGAAATGAAAACATAAGCAAACATGAAGAAGGGAAAGAACCTGCAGTGTCAATGAGTTTGTTCTACAGGATGACCTACTTCCCACATCTGTCTGTTGTCTCGGTTTGTTGGTGTGAGGCATCAATTTGAATACAATTTGCAAGTTAGGAGGGTGAAGAAACATGTCGGTGTTTTCTTGCATTTGAAACATTGACAAGCTCTTGGTCTTTGGCCACATGCATAAGTGAGGTTCTGACATCTTGTCAGAACCGTCTTGATGTACAACAGTGCAGCAATAAAACAGCAGTCTAAAATGTATGTCAGGGACGTGTAGTAGACACAAAAGTGAGTACACACTTCACACTTCAGCCAACCAATTTTATTAGGGTATGTCTTCTCAAGGGGCAATATGATGTAAATGGAGCTTGTACAGCAGTATAGATTTGCTATTCATTAAATTGCAGAGGACAAATTTCACCACACCTAGTGTGTGTGTGAAAATCATTGGTATTTTAACTGTTAACTTTAAAGTAAAGGTGATGGTCAAGTATTTCTACTCTAGGCCTGAACCTAAATGAGCTCCTGTGGGGCATCTTCCATATACCTGTCAACGTTGGTATTGGAAAATAATAGGGAAAAATGGAAACGTGGGGTGCAGCCAACTGTGTGTGCTTTTATTTTGAAGGCCTACAGGATGTGTCTGCACCAGTGTGCCAGAGTGCTGCCGAAAGCTACAATACACTGGAACCTCTGCTGGTGAGTACTAAAGTAAAGTATATATTGTTTTACACGGAAATGGCAAGTAGCCGGAAAAGAAGGGCCTAAAAATGGGGTGTTTCCTACGGAAAGTGGAAGCGTTGACAGGTCTGATCCTCAAGGGGAAGGAATGTGGAGGAGCGCAAGATGTCTAACATCCACCAGTGATATCATCACGGTGGAGTGGATGTAGCAACCTGTGCAGCAGTACTAGATAACAATGGTACTCGCACTAAATATTCACATTTAAGGCACGTTTACTGTAAAGTGGACTCCCCTATGTGGTTCTTTAGACAACAATAACCGTGTGTTGACTTATTTTCAGAGGGCAGTAAACATGTAGTGCCTTCCAAGCTTTCTACGGTCTACTCTAAGTTATATCCAATAAATTCTACTTTATTGTCCCTTGAGAATATATGATAAGGTGGTTGCTGAAATGTGATTGTGAGTGAACTGGTACTGATGTTTGAAAGGGAACTGGTACTGGTGTTTCTGGGGAATTTTGCCCATCCACAAACATTATGTGAGACAAGAACACACGTCTTTCCCTTTTCTGTGTATTCTAAATAGTGGAAAAATTGCTTGTAGGAAGCGGCTAACAGTGGGGGTAATGGTGATACAATATATTTTGCCTACAAAGCACTCTAAAAAAGCCTCCAAAACCGTTTATATACATGCTGTAAATATATATGTAATGTCGTAACAGGCATATGATAAAATGTAATATATACAGTTTTTTGCTCATTAAGAGCTTCACCATAATGTCTTCCCTGGGGGCTACCATTGCTATGCGCTCTGTGAAACTAATGGCAGACTTTGTGAAAGTCTTGGAGCTTTATCATATAGCACTGTTGCTAAACGTCTCAAATAAGAGCATAAAACAGTGCCTTACAATGTCTGCTCTCATTGGGACGGTTGTATCTTTCAGGACATGTGCGCTCCTCGAATAACAAGTTCTTCCTAGCGATGTTGCGATGATCTTATGCTACATTCCATTTGTTGCGAGCCATATAGTATCAAGTTGGTAGCATGTGGGCTTTTAAACAACTTGTTTTAAACAACCTTCTACTAAACAGATGAGATGCATTAACTTTTGCCAACTCAAAGGCAATATAGCAGAAGAATCTCCAGCTCCTTCTTTATTTGACGGGACATGCTACATTTTATATGTATGAAAAGTGCTATACAAATAAAGTTTGATTTACTTTGATTTGAACCAACATTAATAGTAGCTCAAGCTTCCTAGTAGCTGGCTGCTCGCTAGTGGTCGGAAGTGCGATGTGTCACAAGGCCAAAAAAGTAGTTCCTCTGTGTTAGCTCTTACAATAACAATGTCAATATAGCTTAGTTAATATGCAGGTATTTGGAGCGTTGTTGGCAATTTTTGGAAGTTTTTAGAGCGCTGCGCTTATTAGGCGGAATAGAATAAACCCAATTACATGCATTGTTAGACGCCTCTTACTAAAAAAAATGTACTATGTAAATTGCAAAGAAAAGGGAAAGACCTAAGTGTTCTTGTCTCACATAAGGATTGTGGATGATAGGCAAAATTCCAAAAAAGGTTAAATTTAATAGATTGCTATGAGAGAACCTATGGATATACACTATGTTGCCAAATTTTTTGGCCACCTGCCTTAACTCACATATGAACTTGAAGTGCCATCCTATTCCTAACCCATCCACCTTTTGCAACTATAACAGCTTCAACTCTTCTGAAAAGGCTGTTCAAGAGGTTGCAGAGTGTGTTTATAGGAATTTTCTACCATTCATCCAAAAGCACATAGGTAAGGTCACACACTGATGTTGGTCGAGAAGGCCTGGCTCTCAGTCTCCATTTTAATTCATCCCAATGCTGTTCTATCGGGTTCAGGTCAGGACTTTGTGCAGGCCAGTCAAGTTCATCCACACCAGACTCTGACATCCATGTTTTTATGGACCTTGCTCTGTACACTGGTGCACAGTCATGTTGGAAGAGTAAGGGTTACGCTTCAAACTGTTCCCACAAGATTGGGAGCCTGGAATTGTCCAAAATGTTTCGGTATCCCAGAGCATTCAAAGTTCCTTTCAGTGGAACTAAGGGGCCAAGCTGAACTCCTGAAAAACAACTCCACAGCATAATTCTTTCTCCACCAAATTTCACACTCAGCACAATGCAGTCTAAAATCTATCGTTGTCCTGGCAACCTCTAAACCCAGACTCATCCGTCAGATTGCCAGATGGAAAAGTGTGATTAATCACTCCAGAGAAGGTGTCTCCACTGCTTTAGAGTCCAGTGGCGACGGGCTTTACACCACTGCATCCGACGCTTTGCATTGTACTTGGTGATGTATGGCTTAGATGCAGCTGCTTGGCCATGGAAACTCATTCCATGAAGCTCACTGCATACTGTCTGTGAGCTAATTGGAAGGTCACATGAAGTTTGGAGCCCTGTAGCAACTGACTGTGCAGAAAGTCGACGACCTCTTTGCACTATGCGCTTCAGCATCCACTGACCCCTTTCTGTCAGTTTACGGGGCCTACCACTCCATCGCTGAGTCGCTGTTGTTCCCAAACTCTTCCATTTTCTTATAATGAAGCCGACAGTTGACTTTGGAATATTTAGGAACGAGGAAATTTCACGACTGGAAATCACTGAGCTCCTGAGAGCGGCCCATTCTTTCACAAATGTTTGTAGAAACAGTCTCCATGTCTAAGTGTTTGATTTTATACACCTGCGGCTGTGCCAAGTGATTAGGACACTTGAATAGGATCATTTGGATGGGTGGCCAAATACTTTTGGCAATATAGGGTATGTCTACATTCTACAGATGATTGCAACCAAGTGACACATCAAGCATGTAATGACAAGTCTGGGTAACATTTGTAACTGAGTCTACGGTCAATAATGGAAGGAGAGTAAATACAGGCCTTTAAGTGAGGCGAGCCGCGGTCACATTACGTATGCTGACTACAGCTGTGGAGATGTGACACCGTAGAGGTTTCCGACATTGATTGAGCAGGCGGCGGCATAAACCTGCGATGGTGTAACTTCTTAAACATGCACAAGCTACATCATATGTCCTTCCCCGGGCTTTCGCCTCAGGCCCCTGTTTAATGAGGAGCAGGCTAGTTTGGGGGGAAAAACACAGCTGGAGGAGGAGGACTAAGAACTGCTGTGAGAAACAGAACTCTTCCGACTAGCACATCCCTTAGGGCCCCAATGTTCGTTAATTTTTGGTAATAGAATATTGCACACCTTATATTGTATAAGTGTATAACATAACCATGTGTCAGTTTATCTTATTAAATATGTTAAAGAAAATAGCAATGTTGTTGTTGACTTTGGAACGGATGCACTGAATGGGCAAAAGTAATGGGAAATAAGACCATTAAACCCGCAAAAAGTATAAATGGATGCAAAAAAATATATGCAGCAATAACAGTTTCTCATCTTCTAGGAAGACTTTGCATAAGATTTTGGACTGGGTTTGTGCAATTGATGTCCAAGTTCATCCTAAAGGTGTTGGATGGTGTTGAGGTCAGGACTCCCAACTCCTCTATAGACCCTGGACCAAAGCAGATCAGTGGTATACATTGTGTTGTGGCAGTGGAAAGTGACAATGTTGGTCCCAAATGTGTACAAAGCAATAAATAAATGTCCTTTATCGCATGTGGCAATATTAGGCCTCTTATGGTTAGTTGCCGAATGAGGCCTCTTGATTGGGCGTCACACTAATTACACATCTTGCTTTGTTTTTAGTAGTAGTCGGGTTGTGACATATTTTTTGTAAAACGTGACACATGTTCCTGTTTGTCTTTTCAGGTGACGAAAGACCGAAATGTGTATGTTTGAGCATGAATACCCCAACAATTGGATTTGTGTTAAATTATTGTAACACATAAACAGCCACAACATTAGGACAGACCAGCACAAGCTAATAATAGAGCAATAGATGAATAGAGTAATAAAAGAGCTGTGTCAAAATATTAGACGCACTTACTACCATGATGCAGTGCATTTATTTTACACATTATTAATCATACTGCTAAATTAATAGGCCAAGAGACCACTTCAAATACATTATCCATGTGTTGCGAGGGCTGGCTTGCAACCCAAAAACTCTGTGCGGTTGTTTAGGGCAGTGGTTCTCAAATGGGGGTACGTGTACCCCTGGGGGTACTTGAAGGTATGCCAAGGGGTACTTGAGATTTTTCAAAAATATTCTAAAAATAGCAACAATTCAAAAATCCTTTATAAATATATTTATTGAATGATACTTCAACAAAATATGAATGTAAGTTCATAAACTGTGAAAAGAAATGCAACAATGCAATATTCAATGTTGACAGCTAGATTTTTTGTGGACATGTTCCATAAATATAGTTTATGTTTAAAATATTCTTTTTTTGTGATGAAATGTTTAGAATTAAGTTCATGAATCCAGATGGATCTCTATTACAATCCCCAAAGAGGGCACTTTAAGTTGATGATTACTTCTATGTGTAGAAATCTTCATTTATAATTGAATCACTTGTTTATTTTTCAACAAGTTTTTAGTTATTCTTATATCTTTTTTTCCAAATAGTTCAAGAAAGACCACTACAAATGAGCAATATTTTGCACTGTTATACAATATAATAAATCAGAAACTGATGACATATGTAACAGGGTCAATTTCGTCTTGTAAATAATATATTTTCTAATGTTTTATTATTGTTATAATTACACAAAATATGTAAGTTACATGTAAATACCTGAGTGTTGTTTGATGTTTTGTCAATGTGGAACCATTGTCTTGTTGTCCCTCCTACTGCAATAATTACTGTGACACCTGTCTTTTTATATGCGTTGGACACGCCCTCCAACTTCCCTTTTTGTTTACTATAACGGGAGAGGGGCTCGACGATGGCAGAAAGTTTTTGATGACAATTGTATTCTGTATTATCAGTAAAGTGCAGTGGAGAAACCCATGGTGTCGGTCGTGTTCCATAAATCACACACAACGCAGAGGAAAAGACCACCGGTTACACATAGTGCTGTATTTTACTTCTTTATCTCTTTTTTTTTCAAACCCAAAATGCTTTGCTCTGATTAGGGGGTACTTGAATTAAAAAAATGTTCACAGGGGGGGTACATCACTGAAAAAAGGTTGAGAACCACTGGTTTAGGGCCACAAAAGATGCCTTAAAAGTTGAATAAAAAACAATGTTCCTGTCAAAGTTTAATTATAAGGTTGTTTGAATTAAATTACCGGTAAGAATTTGTTACCTTATTTAAACCTTATTGCAAAAAATGCCAAAATAGTTAATTCCCCCTTGGAGCAACAAACCAAGTATCTAACACTCAATGCAGATGTCATAAAACATCAAACCTCAGATTTAAGTAATCACACACAGGGCAAACTTTTTTGAACTAGAATGAGTTGATAGAGGAAAGGTAAAAAATATATAATTAATCCATTTGTGTCAGCATCGGAAAAAGTTATTTTTCCGTTTTTACTTTTGCATCTCATAGCACGTAAATTTGGTGCATTCAAGGAACCTTGATAATGGTCAAAACAGAGGCGCCATTAGTTTTTAGAGACGAAGTAGGCTTAATCCCGAGTAAATGCATTAATGATAATATTAATAATCATGATGATGTATTATTATGAGCATTATTTTACACTAATGATAATCACAGAAATCAGCTAATCTGCAATTACCCAATTAAGTGAAGGAAACTTGACAGATTTCTAATCATACTGAAATGAATAATGACAGGTTGTACGATTATTCAAAGTCACAAATCTTGGAGACATTACAAGATGCATGCAAAAACCTAAACAAGATGTTTTGCATAGCTTGATGTAACATTTTAAAAAGTTAGTTTTAACCAAATAAAGTCAGTGCATGTAAACATATTGAGTGTGTGTAGGTGGGGGCATCGGCCCTTCAGGAATCTAATAATATATGAGAAATCCTAAAGACCACCATGTGGCCACCACAAAATCTTGTGTAGGGCTACACAAAGCCTAGGGCAGTGATTCTCAAACGGTGGTATGCAGGCTCCATCTAGTGGTACGCCGTAAAATCACTTACATATCCAAACACAGTGTTACTGTTCAAACTGTGTGTAATGTTACCGTGGCCAAAATATAAATAAACTTGTCAAATTAAACTGCTCTCTTGTCTTTAATGAATATGTAGGCCTACTGCGCTACTACATTTTTATGTTGGCCATTATAGTGGTATACTTTTTGGATTGATTAATTGATTGAAACTTTTATTAGTAGATTGCACAGTACAGTACATATTCCGTACAATTGACCACTAAAACGTAACACCCTAATAAGTTTTTCAACTTGTCGGGGTCCATGTTAATCAATTCATGGTAAAACTTGGAGAGCCAAGTGTTTTCTGATGTGTTACTTAGTGAACAAAGTTTAAGAACCTCTTGGTGGGAGAACCCTACAAAGTTGTGTTTAAGTTTGACTTTTACATCTCAAGCACATAACCGTGATGCATTCAAGGACCCTTGATTAAAGTTTGAAACCCAGGCGTCCCGAGGTTTTACACAAAGTGGAGAGGCTTAGTCTCCAGGATGTACTAACAATATTATGATGATAATTACGATAGTGATCCATTTGATTATTATTATCCCCTGGTGATTATCCTACACTATGAAGGTAATGAAAAATTAACATTTATGATAATATTTAAGTGAATGATGACAGGTGATTATTAAACCAACAAAATTGAGTCAATAGTGTTGATTAATGAGTATAAGACGACGAGTATTAAACTAATAAATAAGTGATATATAAGAATGAAATGCAGAGGCCACAAAAGAGGGTGTATATATAAATATTTCACAATAAAAGCTGCAACAAAAATAGGTGTTTACCTGTCTAGTGAAAAGTATGGCCGTGTCCCAGTATTCTGCGTGCTTATCGTTGTGCTTGTTCATCTTTTTCTGCCAAGTACAAAAGTTCCGGAGTGACATGGCGGCGTTCGAGGACACTTTGGGTCCCTTGTCCACCTCGAATATTATCACAATCTTCACGACGACGATGTTGATGGAGTTGAGGATGCTCGGGTGCTTGTAGAGGCGCGCCGCCACCGACATGAGCGTCAAGATGTAATGTTTCAGGTTGTCGCCGTGGAACTCGACCATGGTCTGGTCCGCCACCACCAAGGTCTCCACGTACCTCGGCACCGACGCGAAGCGCTTGCTTCTCCCCATCCTTCTCAGCATGGTTTGGGTCACATTGCGCTCGTCTTTGACGCTCTTGTATTTCCCTAATAGCCGCGCGAAATGGTGGCTGATGTCAGTGTCCACTGCACACTTTGTGGTGGAATTGGGCTTGGAGTCGCTGCTGTTTCTGCGCCGGACGACGTGCGCGCTGCTCGCACTGCTGGTGTCGTTACGCACAGGGCTGATGAAATACTCCCAGCCTTGGTAGGCGAATGCACCTTGCACACCTTTGCACAAGCTCACAGCTGCGTAAGAGTTGCGGTCACCCTTCACTTGACCGGAGTAAAAACACCGGCTGAGGTCTGTGGTCACACCGGTACCGGAGAGCCACGGCGCGTCATGGCCGGACACATAATTAGGGCCAATAAAGTTGGAGTCTTGCTGTAAATCCAGCACTAACTCCAGGTGGAAAGCTTCAATTCTTAGCACACATTTCCCATTGAGAGCATCCACGTAGTCGTCAGGCTCCCACCCACCATCACGCTGCTGCTGCTGCTGCTGCTGGATGTTCAGTCTGACCGGGAAGCAAAGTTCACTTTCCATGCAGCAAACCAGTTTGGACAGGGACACCACAAAGTGGAGCAGGCACGTTGTTCTAATAAACATGACTATGTTTGCATTCGAGGAAGAATGCATCCGACGGCTGAAAGCAGACTAAATCACACGAAGAGCATATTCCAACGTCTATAAGAGTGCAAAGTTGCAAACTCCTCCTGGTCCTGACCCATCCCGGGCTGCACCTGTCTGTCTGTGTGTGCTTTGCTCCACTTTATGGCTTGAGGTCTTGTGTGGAACTATGGAAACTCTATCCGAGTATTTGGAGGGAGGGGGGCAGTCCGTTGGAGAAGACACTCATTGGATGCAACATGTTGCAGTGAGCAGGGATGACTCACTGGAGAGTCCAGTGCTTCCACCTGCATGATTTCAACTGTACACGCACTTTATGAGATGCACTCGCTTGCACAGTTGAATGAGGTTTGTGGAGTAGTTCGCAGAAGCGAAGAAAACAATTGGTTTCAACGGGGGTGTCCAAAGTGCACCCTGGGGCCCAGTGGTGGGCCGTCCCCTGGGCCATCTTAGGCCATGTCTACACTAAGTCGTTTAACCCCTTAAACCAGGGGTGTCAAACTCAAATACAGAGTGGGCCAAAATTTTAAACTGAACAAAGCCGCGGGCCAAGGTTGAACAAATTAACCTTTTAATAGGGACCCAAACAAGTTTTGCATTGAATATTGAACAAGCGAGACTTATATAACTTTATAGTGACATGCAAAATCGATTTTCAAATAATACTAATAATTTAAAAATTGCAATGGCATATCAAATCAAATTTAAATAGATTGAATGCCTCTTTTCTATTTGCAGACTTCTCAGGTAAATATAAAAATAAACTTTTCCCACAGGCTAATAATAAATGTTTATATTGTAGCGTCCAGGAAGAAGTAGTGCTGCGAGGGGTTCTGTGTATTTGTTCTGTTGTGTTTATGTTGTGTTACAGTGCGGATGTTCTCCCGAAATTTGCTTGTCATTCTCGTTTAGTGTTGGTTCACAGTGTGGCGCATATTTGTAACAGTCTTAAAGTTGCTTATACGGCCACCCTCAGTGTGACTTGTATGGCTGTTGACCAAGCTTGCATTGCATTAGCGTGTGTGTGTGTAAAAGCCACATACATCATGTGACTAGGCCGGCACGCTGTTTCTATGTAGGAAAAGCGGACGTAGCGAAAGGTTTTAGAGGACGCTTGAGGCAATGCATTTAAGGCGCGCCCCCAATATTGTTGTTCAGGTGGGAATCGGGATTTTCATGAGGGGCACTGAAATTTGGGAGTCTCCTTGGAAAATCGGGGGGGGGGGGGGGGGGGGGGGGGGGGTGTTAGCAAGTATGAGTATTAGCGGTGAATGCGGTGTTACAGCGACACCGCCGCTGTATAATACCGGCGGGCCAGCTATAATGTTAATTTGATATTGCCTCAAGGGCCAAATGAAACTACACGGCGGCCCAAATCTGGCCCGCGGGCCAGAGTTTGACACCCATGCCTTAAACAAATAATTATTTAGCCTACCGTATTTCCTTGAATTGCCGCCGGGGTGCTAATTAATTCAAAACCTCTTCTCACTCCTGAGCTTACCAAAGGCATGCGGTAAAAGTAAGCATGCGCTAATTATTTTAAAACCTCTTCTTACTCCGGCACTTACCAAAGGTATGCAGTAAAAATTTGAGTGTGATGTAAGCTTGGACCTTAAATCCTACAGAATAGCTCTTAATCTTCTTCCCTTTATGCGATTTCAAATTACCGGTATTGAAATCAGCCTCCTCCATTTTGAAAATGATGACAGGGGAAGTTTCACTCGTGACGTCACAAGTTTAACCAGGGGGTAATACTAAGCAAGCGCTAATTATTTTAGGAAGCGAGTTTGACCCGGCAGTAATTCAAGACAGGCGCATACTATATGCCCTGCGGCAATTCAAGGAAATACGGTAAGCCCCGTTTCAGCCACGCTAAACCAGCTTTTAAAGCCCCCCCCCCCTCCTCGGACAAATTTTTACACCACTCAGTGCAACGTGTAGTTCTTGAATCTCTGGCACTGATCTTTGTATGGACTCATTGGGAATTTACAAACTGAGTTCAGAGAGGAAGTGACGCCAGAAAGACCGCGCCCGCACAGGAAGTGACGTAAGAAAGAACGTGCCATCACCAGCTCCATAATAAAGCGGTTATGTAAATCGGAGCCAACCACTGGAAATATGAAGGCGAGTCATGCAGATATGCCCGTGTTTCTCCTTCTTCTACATCAGTGGTTCTCAAATGGAGGCACGCTTACCCCTGGTACTTGAAGGCATGCCAAGGGGTACGTGAGATTTGTTTAAATATTCTAAAAATACCAACAATTCAAAAATCCTTTATAAATATATTTATTGATTATTACTTCAAAAAAATATGAATGTAAGTTCATAAACTGTGAAAAGAAATGCAACAATGCAATATTCAGTGTTGACAGCTCGATTTTTTTTGTGGACATGTTCCGTAAATATTGATGTTAAAGATGTATTTTTTTGTGAAAAAATGTTGGATCTCTATTACAATCCCCAAAGAGGGCACATTAAGTTGATGATTACTTCTATGTGTAAAAATCTTTATTTATAATTAAATCACTTGTTTATTTTTCAACAAGTTTTTAGTTATTTTTATTTTGTATTTTTCCAAATAGTTCAAGAAAGACCACTACAAATGAATAATATTTTGCACTGTTATACAATTTAATAAATCAGAAACTAATGACACAGTGTTGTATTTTACTTCTTTATCTCTTGTTTTCAACCAAAAACGTTTTGCTCTGATTAGGGGGTACTTGAATTAAAACAAATGTTCACAGGGGGTACATCACTGAAAAAAGGTTGAGAACCACTGTTCTTCTACATGTACAGACGCTTGTGGAAATCACACATGAATATCTTGAGTTAAGGAAACGCGCGATTACAGCTATTTGGGATACAACACATCTCAGACGGCAAGAGAACATTTAAATGTCCGGGTCAGCTGTGATTCTATTTACCGAAAAACTTTGCCCCTTCCTCCTGTGGATGTGATACAGGCAGTGTGTGACTACAAATATTGCCCTATGGATGTGACTGTGAAATGTCCCAAACAACTGCTGGAAAATGAAAATCCAGTCCATGTTTTTCTTTTGGGTGACCCGTCTTAGTGTAAACTGGGCTGAAGCCCAAGGACCCCACCCAATCAGGGGACCCCAATTTTGACGGCGGGATTCAATGGTTGGCGTTCGTAGCTGTCAATCACAGACAGCTCAGCTTCGTGTAGGCTGTCTCTCTCGGCTGTTTCGTTTTTTCCTACTGCGCCGATGTGAGAGGCAAGCATGCTGACCACTGAGCTAAAAGCACGGGCAATCTCCAAGATCGGCAGCACTATTCTTGAAGTTGACCGGCCTCCGGTACACTCCTGCACGGACATGCGGCCGCCGCGAAGGAGATGTATGCAAGAACAAAATTATTCTTAAAATGGATATTTTTCATTGTGGCCGTGACTGAGTAAAATCTTTTTCTTTTTTTTCTTATTTTATCTGTGTTTTCGGGTGTGGGAGGGCTCCTCCAGCCCCGGGTTCCCCTCTAAGGTTAAGTTGGCCCCGACCAATAAATTGGGGCCTAAAGCAAAATTTAATTTAGAGGTCCCATTGTGAAAAAAAATTAAAAAAAATACTTGAAACATTTTTTTTCAAACTTGAGTTTAATATAAAAAAAAGTACCAATGATTGTCACACACACACTAGGTGTGGTTAAATTAACCTTTGCATTTGACCCATCTCCTTGTTCGCCCCCTGACTGGTGAGGAGAGCAGTGAGCAGCAGCGGCGGCCACGCCCGGGAATAATTTTTGGTGATTTAACCCCCTATGCCAACCCTTGATGCTGAGTGCCAAGCAGCGAGGTAATTGGTCCCATTTTTATAGTCTTTGGTATGACTCGGCTGGGGAATATGATGCATGTTTTCTATATCAAAACAAATTCATGGGAGATAAATGGTTCAATAATTATTTTTGAGTGCAACATACAAATTCAATTATAGAGCTGTCAAAAATATTGAGTTAACTCTTGTGATTAATCACTAAAAATATTGGATTACCGGTGATCTTCTATATTGGTATACACAAATTAATCATGTAGTTTATTTGACTGCAAATGCTCCTTTAACTTAACCATGGATAGTTACCTGAAAGGTTGTTATGTGGTCAGTAATTAGGTCAATGCACTCCTACTAGTGTGCTTCCTGGCAAATTTCACTTCAGAATAAACCCTGATTGAACTCTGAATAAAACTGTTACCGGGTTTTGAGCAAATAACAGCCGTGCATTTAAGTAAAACATTCAAAAATATTCCCTGAATGACATTTTTACCAAAACAAATGTGTTGGTATCCAAATATTGGGGTCTTTTTAAAGTTAATTTACATTTTTTTAAGCAAGCAATAACTTGAAAAATAATCACTATTAATCCAACCTTGAACGTGTCATTAATATGATATTAACGTTTGACGTATTGCCTTTCAAAAAAACCACTAACGCATTCTGCGCCACAGGAGCCAGAAGGTCCATGTGGGGAACTTTGGGGTTATATTTCAATCAATCAATGTTTACTTATATAGCCCTAAATCACTAGTGTCTCAAAGGGCTGCACAAACCACAACACAAACCACTACGACATCCTCGGTAGGCCCACATAAGGACAAGGAAAATTCACACCCAGTGGGACGTCGGTGACAATGATGACCCAGTGGGACGTCGGTGACAATATATTTGTGTCAGTGATGGAGCAGGAAGGGGTTAGGAATATGTTTGCAGTAAAATTTCATATGAAGCACGCTGACATTTACAAGCATTAACTAAAGCAGTAAGATCATCAATCAATCTGCATGTTATATTATTAATGCAGTCAACTTATATGAAGCGCCTTCCTCTCAGGGCAGTATAGCTCAGTTAGTAGAGTGGCAGCAACTTGAGGGTTCCAGGTTCGATCCCCACTTACGCCATCCTCGTCACTGCCGTTGTGTCTTTGGGCAAGACACTTAACCCACCTGCTCCCAGTGCCACCCACACTGGTTTAAATGTAACTTAGATATTGGGTTTTACTATTTAATGAGTCATTTGAGAAAAAGCACTGTATAAATATAACTGATTTCACTCTCTGTAAGCAGCAAAGTGCGCCAGCAGGCGTTTGCTTTAATGATGTTGTCTCACGGCAATTGAAAATAAAATGGTCTTGTCTTGTTGGGAGAAAAAAATACCAATGTCCCCCTTTCTTTTTGCATTCCTGCTCGCTATTTTCCCGCTTATGGCTCAACTGTAACTTGACACCTTTACATTTCCCCCACGCTACGAGGAGCAAAAAGGAGTCAGGACCCATGCGCAATAATTGCGTTTTTAAAAAAACTGATCGCCGTTAAAGGAACTTTTAGTTAACTCGTTGTTAGCTTGTTAACTTTGACAGCCCTAGTTAAAACATATAGAAGTCTGCAACGTGTGGACTTCAAAGCAAACAGCAAAAAATAATGGGAACTTTTGGTGGTGTTTGTTTTTAGAACATTGTAATTTTGCTAAGTTTAGAGAATGTGCTTTTACTACCATCTAGTTAAAAGTTCAAGTTAAAGTACCAATGATTGTCACTCACACACACACACACACGTACACACACTAGGTGCAGCAAAATTATTCTCTGCATTTGACCCATCACCCTTGATCACCCCCTCAGTCTGCTTGAAAGTTCGGTTGTGTGTGGTAATAACGGGTAAAACATCATTTTTTATGTTCCAGACTATGCACAAAGCATTTTGTTGTATTTTTATTTTGAATCATTAAAATCATATGCTTTTTGGGATTAGGGTTACAAAGAAAGCTAATAATAACACTGATAATGTCAGGCTTGCCACTGACTGTTTGTTTGTGTTTTAGTTTTTCCTCTGTGTGTTTAGTATTTCCTGTCCTTAGTTCCTGTCAGCACTCTTATTTTGGTTCAGCTTCCTGTTTGTCTCCCTGAGTGCTTTGTTTCCCCTGAGAATAGGCTGATTGGCACCTGGCCACACCTGGTGTCAATCAGCCTGATCCTACTTGTACCTGCTTTGCCTTCCAGTCAGCGCTGGATTATTTTTTTCTTGTCAATGACTTTCGTCGTGTCGTTTCATGTCAAGTCATTGCAGCGTGGCGGTAAGCTATCTTTCGGTATCTGTTTGTAGCTTACTGTTTTTTGTTCAGTGCTTCCGTTTTTTTTTTACTCTAAAGTAACAACTTCTGTTTTCCTGTTTGCTACCCGCTAGCTTCCATGCTAGGCCCCTTTTTGTTTCTTGCTAGCTTCCATGCTAAAGACCCTTTTGTTTGTTATCCGCCTCGTGCGCGTCATTTGTTAGTACCCTTTTGTTTGTTCTTATTCTATATTTTAATTAAATCATGTTTTCTCACTCCATGCCTGCCTCCATCTCTGCATCTTGGGGTTTGTCACAAACAAACTCTGACAGATAATACATTCTTAAAATAATAAGCATTAAAAAAATATGCCTACTGAGGCTTTGAAAATGCTTCCACAGCATTGGGCATTTTTTAATCCTGAGATTGTTCTCAATCAATCAATCAATGTTTATTTCTATAGCCCTAACTGTTACTGTTTTTTTATGCAACATTAGATACATCTGCTAATTCCGTAATTCTCATATCTCGCTATGGCACAGAACTGCAGATTGCCACATCAAAATATTGTAAAATACGCCCAGATTCTGAACATTGTTATCTTAGTAAGGACAAATTATATGTAATAATAATAATAGTGTACAAGTGTGACGGTAATCTTAGTAAAGATAGAATGTATGTAATAATACAGCTCTTATATTAAATTGTACAAATGTCTGATGTGTAATGCCATGGTTAGTGAGTTGACTAGAAATTGTGTGTAATGTCATCAAATGGAAAGCCTTGCCGTGCCAGACTTTTCATTTAAACTTGAAAATGAGGTGTGGTTGTAATGTACAGCACAAGTATGTGTGAATGATAGGTCTATTTACGACTTTTCTTAACTTGATTACATACTGTAGTATAATTTTATTGTTTTAATTGTATTGCATGATATTTGTATCTCTTTAATTTAGGTCACCAGCTACTGCAGATAGAAATTAGCTATTTGGCTATAATCTGGTGCAGAACATCTGTTTTTGAGCTTTAATGTTTCTGTGCATTGTACTTTCAAATAAAGACTATAAGCTAAACTAAAACAAAACTTTGAATCTTTAATAATTTCAAAGCATGGCTCACGTATGACATCTAGTGGACAGAATATTAATAGACTGAGGTCCGACTGTGGTTGCCAAATGCTTCATGAAAGTGAATTAGCTCATATTACTTAGTCTGTATCACTGATTACTGTAGTAGTTGTACTTTTTAGTGCTATAGAACTGCTCTGCAGCATACTGAGAACTGTTTATTATACATACTGCAAGAGTAAGGCAAATATTTGAAATAACTCACCCTGGTTATGAAATATGAGCACTTACTGTAATCACCGCATTTCTCCCTTCTCTACTGCGTAACAAGGTTGAAGTAAAGAATTGAAATAATGAATATTAAAGATATATTTTGCATTGATGATAACTTTTTTTTTGCCAGTTTAGCGAATAGGGATAGAGGCCAAAGATAAAAGTAACCTTTGTGATGGTGAAACCTTTGAGTAAATAGTTGCTCTACTTGTCCTTTATACAGTATGTTTTCCTACACAACACATACCTCCTGAAACATTAACATGGATTCCTACCATGTGTTGGCTCCCGTGGGGCAAGGATCATTTGGTCGAGTTCATAAAGGAATGAAGAAGTTTACAGGCCAGGTAGGTTTGTAACTTTTTTTGAAATGTAACAAACTGTTACCGCATAATGTCCTGTTACCTATGTGTGTGCGTCCATCAGGTGGTGGCTCTGAAGTTCATGCCGAAGATGGGGCGCTCAAATAAAGAGTTGCAAAGTCTAAAGAAGGAAATTGACATCATGACAAACCTTCAGCATCCAAACATTGTGAAACTTTTTGACAGCTTTGAAACAGAAACAGAGGTACCTTATCCTCCTTCTACATTCCCCAAACACGTGTTACCGACACTATACACACACTTCTCTGCTTCATAGGTGGTTGTTGTGACCGAGTATGCTGAGGGTCAGTTGTTTCAGATCATTGAGGATGATGGCAGTTTACCAGAAAGTCAGGTACAGTATTTGCATGCACACTTCATACCATGCATGAGTTCCCATTTTCATCATCTGATATTTTAATCCAAGGTTCGTGAGATTGCCTGCCAGCTGGTGTCAGCTCTGTATTATTTGCACTCTCGTCGTATTCTTCATCGAGACATGAAACCACAAAATATCCTCTTTGATAAAAATGGAGTGGTGAAACTGTGTGATTTTGGGTAGGTACTTTTATTATCACTATGGCACATGTATAGCCTCCTAAGAAACCAGTTTCTTATGCATTGGACATTTTTGTTTTGCATAAAAGGGCATTTTTTTTTCCAAAACATGTAACCCAAACAAAATAAATGGATCATCCAGTACCTTGTATTTCTTAAATGAGGGCAGGAGACTGTGAGAAGCATGCAATGGGTGGCTTTCAGAATTAGGAGCTAGGCTTTAGAAGGCCCTAAACAAGATTTTGATTGTGGCCCCATTTCAGTCTGTCATGTTAGTCCTATCACACTACAGCCTATTTTGAGTATTTTGGGATTGTTATGCTCTCGAATATTCAATTTATAGTGAATAATTCCTAGTTTGCGGAAAATTAATTTACCAGAGCCAGGCCCAGAACCAATTAACAGCAATGAACGAGGGTTTACTTTACTACGTAGGGGTGTGCCAATAACATTTTCACTTTCAAAACAATGCTAGTATTGTATGCATGAAGGTGTGCCGATACCGATAGTAACCCGATACTAAATCAGTAGGAATCAACGTACATACTTGTATTGTTTTGTGGTGTGGAATAATAGAAAAGGTTTGATCAAGTGAAATTAGTCAGAGAACAATGTAGGTGTGTAAAACACTAAGAGGAAGTACCAGAAAAAAGGAGAACCACTAATACAACCCAACATAATGTTCTTTTCTAGGTTTGCGAGGGCGATGAGTGTGTCTACCATGGTTCTGACTTCTATCAAGGGAACACCATTATACATGTCCCCTGAATTAGTGGCAGAGATGCCTTACGACCACACTGCAGATCTCTGGGCACTAGGCTGCATTCTCTATGAAATCCACACAGGGACGCCTCCATTTTGTGCTGATTCCATCTTCCACTTGGGACAGCTTATTGTAAGACGTCCAATCATGTGGCCAGACAAGATGAGCAGCTCATGCATGGTACGGATGATGCGGCCATAAAGTCAACACAGTGTATTTTTGAGTTTTTGCAATCCTTTGCTAGAGTTTCCTGAAAGGTTTGTTGACCAAGGACCCTCAAAAGCGACTGTCATGGCCGGACCTCCTGCATCACCCTTTTGTTGCTGATGGTGTTCAAGGTGATGTCATGGAATGTGTCAGCACTTTTGCGTGATACTTACTAACAAGTTGGTGTGTTCGCAGTGATGCCAGACACGAGCGACATTTCCAGTCCTCTGACAGTCACGCTTGACCCCGAGATGCTGGCACTGAAACTGAAACAAATGGCAGAAAAGACACCAACAGATTCAGGAGAGCGCAGAATATTTCGAAAGATCAGAGAGCAACGAAACAAAAGCAACATGAAGAAAGTAAGTCCAACGGTGGTTTGTCATCAACTAGAAAAATAGAATCACTATCAATTTAGTCTGTCTACTCTCACAGGAAAAGAATGCAAGGTTATCTGAAAGGATCCATGGAGAGGAAGTAGTGCTTATTAAAGATACGTCCTTTCCTGTTGGTTTTTTCTCTGCATATTCACCTTTGACATCAGCTCCTCTAAGCTGTGAGCCAATGAACCACACAGTAGTTACATCAAGTCACCAAGAGAGGTATGTTTACAATAATCTAGATAGTAAGTCAGGGCCCTTAATGATTTGTTTTTCCCGAGTGAAACATCTTTAATGACTTTTAAAAGCAAGTAATTGGAGCACATTTGTGTTTTATTTTTGTGCACACAGGAAGTACAATGCATAAATGAATGTTCAAATTTAGTGTAAAATACATATTTTTATTTTACAAACTGTCCTACACATGGATCTGATTGCCTTTTTCAAACTAACTCAAACTAACTTGAATATTGAAAACATGTATGTTGTTCTTTGTCTACGGCTTCCCAAAATTACATTTTTACAATGAAATACTGTAAAATCCTTTCAATCCTTGAGAAATTTAATCTTTAAAAACTTAAAATTAAACTTGTTAAATAAATTATTTTTAATTTGTGGCCGCTATCTGCAAGTAGACAAGTGGCTGCTAACAGTGGTTTGAATGTGTTTGCTGATTCAGTGCAAAAAAACTAATTCCTGTTTTTTTCGGTCCTGTCGCTATACGAACCTTGTATTATTTTTTTTTGTTTTGCCTATAATCGAGCAGTACACATTTTGACCTCTTCAAAAAATGTATTATCAATGGCCAATTTTGCCATTATTAAAAAAAGCAACTGAAAACATTTTGCAGTTGAAAAAGTGAACAGCAACAAAATGCCACAGCTTTGGTGGAATAACCCAAAAATCTTTAGATAGATATTGTTTAAGGCTCTAGAATGTATTTATACCAGTTGACAAAGCTTATTAACTTTTCAGTGACAATGATAGAATGCAGCTTGAAGTTTCTCTATGGATGCCTTCAATCATTTAATCGACATCGCAACAGAATTTTCTCTTGAAATGTTGATCGATTTAGGGATTTCGACCAATTTTGCCATTTCAAATGACAATGAACAATCATGTTTAGGATATAGTACGCCAAAGCTATGTTGGGCCAATGATTCTAATGTCCTATCGGGACTAATATGTGATAGTTGATTGGCAACACTTAATTGGCCCTAGTGTGTGAATGTGAGTGCGAATGTTGTCTGTCCATCTGTGTTGGCCCTGTGATGAGGAAGCGACTTGTCCAGAGTGTACAATGCCTTCCGCTCGAATGCAGCTGAGATAGGCTACAGCACCCTCCGCGACCCCAAAAGGGACAAGCAAGAGAAAATGGATGGATGGATGTTTTCCTCAAGGGAATAACACTACTAAATGAGATTGTGGCTCAAAAAGGAATTGCAAGTTAACACTGAACACTGACAAAATGTTGTCAGAGAGCTATTTTCTATACAGTTATCAAGGGTTTCCCAATTTGATTTAATTGATATCAGACATCTGCGAAAATATAGGCAAAAAAAGCAAGTGTCAGATTATACATATGCAGTGTGTTTGCATGTCTTTATCTGGGCAGCCAGTTAATATCTAAATGTCTTAATAAGAACACATAAGCTAGTCTTTTTTGTATTTTAGTCAAGTTATTTACAAAAGTAGCAACACTAGCAGCTACATGAGCAGCTAAGCACACAAGGCGTAGTGGGTGGAGCGGCCGTGCCAGAAACCTGAGAGTTGCAGGTTCGCTTCCCACCTATTGACATCCAAATCGCTGCCGTTGTGTCCTTGGGCAGGACACTTCACCCTTGCCCCCGGTGCCGCTCACACTAGTGAATGAATGATGAATGAATGATAGGTGGTGGTCGGATGGGCCGTAGGCGCAAACTGGCAGCCACGCTTCCGTCAGTCTACCCCAGGGCAGCTGTGGCTACTGATGTAGCTTACCACCACCAGGTGTGAATGAATGATGGGTTCCCACTTCTCTGTGAGCGCTTTGAGTATCTAACAATAGAAAAGCGCGATATAAATCTAATCCATTATTATTATTATTATACACAATAAGTGTCCTTAATTGAAAAATATTGCAGTCCAAAATACAGCATGTGTCAATATAAACAAGTATTAAATAATTATAGTTGCATATTACTTACTTATACAGTCTCCAAGGCAGAAGCGGATTAGAAAGTATCCAGTAGCAAACGCGTCCGCATCATTCAATTTACGGTCATGAGCTTAATTTAATTTATTGTAGCCTCTAGATGAGGCCAAAAAATGTGCTACTCAACTTCACCTAAAGACAAGTTCAAGACAGTTGATAAATAAGTCAGTATTTTTCATACCTATAATGTTCTCCGTTTGACTAGATTCACTTGATCAAACCCTTTCTAACATTCCACACTACAAAATTAAAGTATTTATGATTTGTGCTGATATTGTATCGGATCAATATCACTATCGGCTAATAGCTAAGGCTCCAATAATCGGTATCGTATCAGAAGTAAAAAAAAAAAAGTGTATTGAGACACCCCTAGTAAATATGTGTTGCAATAAAATCCTCAGAAGATTAATCATAATCACATGTCCCTAGGGACTGAGACTGTGCAAAACATTTGAGTTGTATTGTTGTTCTGTATTTGATTCTACCATATGTGCTTTTATTATCTTGCAAAAATGTATGAATAAAAACATCATCCGATAACCAATCCAGATGCTGCATTAGATTGGGCCATGGTCATTTTTGTAGTTCTGTTTTAGAACTGAAGTATTTGTACCTAATATGATAACTATGTTCAATAACCCTGCAGAGGTGTGATCAGCCAGGATTATGAACGAGAGTTTCCTTCAGTGGAGGTTGGGCCACGACTTCAGCGAAGGAGAAGCAAAATGGACACTGAAGTCAGCGAGAACACACTGACCTCCATAGTAAGCATGTTAAAGTTTGTCATTGAACCTGCACTTCTCATTAGTAAGGAAGTAATCTGAACGGAAAAATGGGCCTAATCATATTTTTTTACACTCTTTCAGACGGTCGACAGTGAGGTTTTCTTGGAGACGCTTATTCAAGAATCAGATCCAAGCGGAAAACATAAAGAAGCGTTAAACTACATCAGCATTATAGCTGAACTAAAATACAGCATCATGGCGTTTAAGCAGCAGGTACAGTTTTTAATGGGACATCTACTTGAACAATCATGCCATTATCTCTTCTTGTTTGGTCAGCTGAGTGAAGGTGAGCAAAAAAACCTACAACCCATTCGTCATCCGCTGAAGGTCCTGCAGAACCTGATTCTGACTTCTGACCTTAACGACAAGAGGAACCATCTTCACCGTGAACTTGGACTGCCTCATCTCCTCTTTGATTTAATTCAAGACTCTGTGGGAAACTCCCGTTTCATTCAGGTTGGAACTCCAACACATGCTGCTAATTTGTACGTCTGAATTCTGTAATCAATTGGCACCATTATACTGAGCAGCAACCGTGGAGTCTGCAAGCACTTGGGGAAATGATTGTTGTTCTACTGATCTACTGGCAGAAGAACCATGACTGGTTGAAAGAAGAAAAGAGGTTGGACTATTCATTAAATATTCAGTCTTGTATAATAAATATGTACATATGACTTGTACTCCATCATGTGTCTGTGCTCTGCTCGTAGACCTGAAGAGTTCATCAAGCCCTTCTTAACGATCCTTAATCGAGCAGACCTTAATCCTTTAGCCGTAAGTACAAATACATAGAAGTAGTTTGCTATCGGACATTTGACTGTGTTATTTCTTCTCCTTTAGCCTCTGGCTGGCTGTGTTTTATCCCTCTTTACTCGACACAAGGTTGTTGTCAACGTTGATGTGGACAGGCTCAGCTTCTTGCTGAAAGAACTTGTCTGTGGCTCTCATCAGGTACACAATCGGTTTTGATGTGATCATCGTCCATCTCATTTATTTGAGTTCATTTATTATTTTTTGTATTTGTATTTGTCTGACGTCGATCCTCCGTCGACAGCTCCTGCTTTCTCTCCCGCCTGGATGGGGACTCTGTGATGGCCTCCTATCTCTACTTCTGCACACACTCTCTAAGGTGAGTCATTATTACTGTTTGTTTAGCTGAGACAGTCATTTAAAGCGCAAAGCATGTTGGATTCCACCATATTTAGCTGCTAAACTACTTTGTCATTATAGTTATCTGCAAGTCAAGTGATGCAGGGTCAGAAGTCAAATCTGTTGACATTAGTTACATTAGATGACCAGTTTGTCATTATATGCATGTCTTTGTCAGAACAACCTAGTGCACTCTGAATAGCGTATCAGTGGATCGGGGATGGGTACTGAACTCCTTACATTTACATACATACAGAAGTCCGTCTGTGTCAATGTCGATTCACGTGAAATCAAATGGTGCCATATTTTGAAACCTTTTCTTGCGTGAGACTTCACATCCTTTTGCAGACTCGGCATAACGAGCAGTCAAGCATTTAGAGCACACTTAGCCAGACTGCCTCTAGGTAATGTTACAATTTTCCATGCCAACGAAGCAAGACGAAAGCGCTCAAAAGTATTTGCCAAAAACATGCTAACAATTTACATAATGATAAATAAATGATAAATGGGTTGTACTTGTATGGCACTTTTTACCTTCAAAGTACTTTGACACTACTTCCACATTTACCCATTCACACACACATTCACACACTGATGGAGGGAGCTGCCATGCAAGGCGCTAACCAGCACCCATCAGGAGCAAGGGTGAAGTGTCTTGCTCAGGACACAACGGACGTGACGAGGTTAGTACTAGGTGGGGATTGAACCAGGGACCCTCGGGTTGCGCACGGCCACTCTCCCACTGCGCCACGCCGTCCCATAGCGATTTTACATGGCAATTTCAACACCTCCAAATTTGGCCATCCAAATTAAAACAAAGATGCACATTGCGTTATAATCAGCTGGTTTATTGTAAATACAATTATTGCAGTTTAAAAACTTTGTAGGGCTCAATAAAAGAAAAGACCAGCACATTCGACTCAATGGCAAAAACTACTTCCTGCCGAAGGCAACACACAGTAGTCTATACACTACTGCCATCTAACGTCTTGAAATTGCAACCGCATGCAAAGTTTACTATATAATACAGTACTTGTAAATGAGACACACAAGTTTAGGAAAACAACTGGACCACACAGATCAGTGTTAAATGATACATTTTAAAAAAATATAAAGTAAAGATTTAACAACACATTTGAACGCACAAAAGTAGCAATATTTGGTACTGTTGGTACCGTATTAATACAAATGGGAAAGGTACCCATCGCTGAAGAGCAGTGGGAGCCAATGGGCTTAAAGCCGTGGGCTGTCAACTCATTGTTCAGCCCAGCTCCCAAGACATTACAGAGTAAAAGCTGAGATGGGCTTCAGTGCACTGCGACCGCGAGATGGACAAGCGGTAGAAAATGGATGGATGGATGTTTTACACACTATACTGTATCTGTTACTTACGCCTTAAAACCTCACTCCCATCTGGGTCATGGCACCATTAAAACAGTGGTCATCTTTTAGTTTCCAAACTAGTTTTTTTTGTATTTTTTTTCTTATTCGATACATATTTTTACAAGTTCTATTTGTTGTTTAAAAATAAAATTAAAAAACGTTGGAAACGAAAGCAAAGGTCATTCATTTAGTCCAGCCATGGACTTGAACCAGCGACCACAAATCCTCACCAAATGAGTTAGGTCCAGGGGCGCTAGCCAATGAGCTGTCAAAGCATTGTCAAGCACAGCTCTTAAGGCGTGAGCAGTGAGGTTTCCCAAAATATACGTTTGAGCAGCCACACCAGCTGGTGTCCGTTATAATAATAGCTTGCACTTAAAAAGATTTGTTAACTTGGGCTCCTATGAAGTTAAAATACAAACCCCGTTTCCATATGAGTTGGGAAATTGTGTTAGATGTAAATATAAACAGAATATAATGATTTGCAAATCCTTGTCAACCCATATTCAGTTGAATGCACTACAAAGACAACATATTGGATGTTCAAACTGATAAACTTTTTTTTTTTGCAAATAATCATTAACTTTGGAATTTGAGGCCAGCAACACGTGACAAAGAAGTTGGGAAAGGTGGCAATAAATACTGATAAAGTTGAGGAATGCGCGTCAAATACTTATTTGGAACATCCCACAGGTGTGCAGGCTAATTGGGAACAGGTGGGTGCCATGATTGGGTATAAAAAGAGCTTCCCAAGAAATGCTCAGTCTTTCAGAAGAAAGGATGGGACGAGGTACACCCCTTTGTCCACAACTGCGTGAGAAAATAGTCAAACAGTTTAAGAATAACTTTTCTCAAAGTGCAATTGCAAGAAATTTAGGGTTTTCAAAATCTACGGTCAATAATATCATCCAAAGGTTTAGAGAATCTGGAGAAATAACTTAACGTGAAAACCGACATCAATCTCTAAAGGATATCACCACATGGGCTCAGGAACACTTCAGAAAACCACTGTCACTAAATACAGTTTGTCGTTACATCTGTAAGTGCAAGTTAAAGCTCTACTATGAAAAGGAAAAGCCATTTATCACCAACATCCAGGAACGCCGCCGGCTTCTCTGGGCCCGAGATCATCTAAGAAGAACTGATGCAAAGTGGGAAAGTGTTCTGTGGTCTGATGAGTCCACATTTCAAATTGTTTTTGGAAATATTCAACATCGTGTCATCCGGACCAAAGGGGAAGCGAACCATCCAGACTGTTATTGACGCAAAGTTCAAAAGCCAGCATCTGTGATGGTATGGTATGCGTTTGCATTAGTGCCCAAGGCATGGGTAACTTCCACATCTGTGAAGGCACTATCAATGCTGAAAGGTAAATACAGGTGTTGGAACAACATATGCTGCCATCTAAGCGCCGTCTTTTTCATGGATGCCCCTGCTTATTTCAGCAAGAAAATGCAAAGCCACATTCAGCACGTGTTACAACAGCGGGGCTTCGTAAAAAAAGAGTGCGGGTATTTTCCTGGCCCTCCTGCAGTCCTGACCTGTCTTCCATCGAAAATGTGTGGCGCATTATGAAGCGTAAAATACGACAGCGGAGACCCCGGACTGTTGAACGACTGAAGCTCTACATAAAACAAGAATAGGAAAGAATTCCAATTTCAAAGCTTTACCAATTAGTTTCCTCATTTCCCAAACATTTATTGAGTGTTGTTAAAAGAAAAGGTGATGTAACACAGTAGTGAACATGCCCTTTCCCAACTACTTTGGCACGTGTTGCAGCCATGAAATTGTAAGTTAATTATTATTTGCAAAAAAAAATAAAATTTATGAGTTTGACCATCAAATATCTTGTCTTTGTAGTGCATTCAATTGAATATGGGTTGAAAATGGATTTGCAAATCATTGTATTCCGTTTATATTTACATCTAACACAATTTCCCAACTCACACGGAAACGGGGTTTGTATATGGCTGCAAAGGTTTTATCATTTCATTTGCAGCTGGTCCTTCATTTATTGTTACAGCAGGGAGAAGACTTGGGGTCCTCATGTTTGGATCCATGTACATTTTATTATCTCTGGAAAAGGACTGGCACCTCATTAGCCTGGACAACGCCAGACACGGACTTTTGTTCCACAAACGGTAAAATATGCACTGTTGTTTATGCACTTTACAAATAAAAATATAACATTTACTGTGTTCTTCTTTCAGGGTTGTACTTTCTCATGTCTGCCACACTCTTCTTCTTCTGCAAGGATCCATACTCATATATAATTCTGTTTTCTGAGAGCAGGTCAACATTTGTATACACTCTCGGCTGGCTGCTGAGCTCTGAATGGTTGGTTTTGATGATGTTGGTTTGTTATGTTTACTCTTAGCACCATTGTGTAATAATTTATCTTGTTTTATCTGCAGTCTTCCTTTGTTTGCTGAATGCAACCCTGTGAAATTCAAGGAGGTTTTGAGTCACAAGAGTTTTATTGAGCTGGGTTGCCAGTTTCTTTGCCTTCCATTTGCTTTGGACTTGAATTCACTCATCAGTTCCAGGATACTGCAGTTATATGACAGCTGTGGAGTTGTTAAAGGGCTCTTGCAGGTTAGGATCCACCACATGCTGTAGTTTGGATTTTCCTCCCAGGCATAGCAACGCAATCCAACATACAACTCTTACAACTCTTGCAATTTATCTAATGGACAACATTGTTTCCTGATCAGTTTTAATTTTGATGTGTTTTCTTTTCTTGTATTGTTCGTCAGGTGATTGAAACTCTTCCTCTCTCGTCAGTGGAGGTGCCACTCTCACTACTACGCCGCCTGCTGCTGTGCGATCGTCAACGTTGTGTTTCCCGCCTCTGTAAAACTTCCTGTGGCTTTTTCTCTACACCAGCAGTCACTACGTCGGGTCAGCAGACTCCGACCAGAACCGCAAGTTCTCTGCTCTCTGATTTGCTGCTGCTGGACGAACTGGGGGACTCTGCGGTAGAGCTCCTGTCTCTGTTATACCTCATCACGCGTTTCTGCCCTCGTCCCGATCGCTTCAAGCTTCACCTAGAACCCACCGTGTTGCACCGGGCCCTGGCTCACGCTTACGATCCGATTAGGGCTGCTGTATGCAAAGTTTTAGGAAATGTGTTCCCATTCCGGTCTTCCACACTGCCCAATTTACAACCGAACATTTTTAAAAGCATGGTAGACCTTCTTGAAGATGTTAGCGTGCATGTGCGACGTGCAGCTTGCTTGGCAGTTGGTAAATGGTTGGGTTATATTGCAATGGAGGCTGGGTTCAGCACCAGTACACAAGATGGAAATGTAGGCAACACTAAAAAGCCGTTAAAAGTCAAGGACAATGATGCAAACAAAGATTTAAGCAATGAAACAGAGGTTGCCATGGTGACAAGGAATGGATCAGATGATGGCAAGATGAGAAAATGGCTAAAAGAAGCCAGAATGACGGGGGCCAAACTGGCATCACTGACCTCTGACCCTGATGTCCACACTCGTTTCAATGCCTGTGCAGCTCTGAGAAACCTAGTGCATGTTCATGGCACTGTGCCAGAGCTGATGGAAGATAATGTGTCTAGATTACTTCACAGAGCTGCAAGCACAGATACCCACAATGCAGTGAGAGAAGCGGCCATAAACACTTTAAGCTTGTGCAGTCAGCAGGATGCCATTCCACAGGTAGTGAATTAAACCAACCGGTAGTCGTCTTTGGTCACAAAAGTAAATGGCTCAGTTTACCTTACGTTCCCTGTTAAGATACATCACTTACTACTAGTTCTTTCTGGATTATTGTTTACATTTTAAAGTGATATTATTTGCATTTGATGATCCCTCAATGCAAGAAAGAAAATATTCAGGCTTTTTATTTCCATCATGCACATTTACTGCACAAGTATTGTTTGCTGTTAGTTTTTTTTTTATAAAAATCAAAAACTTGGCAATATATTCTGTACCGTACCATATCTTAATAAGCCTACAATTTATAGTGAACATCCATCCAGCCATCCATTTTCTAACGCTTATTCCCTTTGGGGTTGCGGGGGGCGCTGGTGCCTAGCTCAGCTACAATCGGGCAGAAGGAGGCGTACACCCTGGACAAGTCGCCACCTCACCACAAGGCCAACACAGATAAACAGACAACATTCACACTCAACAATAAAAGCAATATGTCCACACTAACACAATATAACTTTAATTGTAACAGATTATATTTTTGATGCACAGAGGCACATACTGACACAATGAATATATGTTATGTATTTTGGTGTATCCATGAATTAGCACCTCCAGCTATAGGAGCCTATAGTTTGTCAATGTTTTAAACAATATAAGCAATTCGTCTACACTAGGGGTGTAAAAACATTTTACAGCAAAGGCCACATTTGGTAAAATAAGATGTGGAGGCCACATTTATGTAAATTTTACATTAAAGTTGCTAAAACCAAAATGTACATAACCTAAAACCAGTGAAATTGGCAGGTTGTGTAAATCATAAATTAAAAAGATACAAAGATTTGCTAATTCTTTCCAACTTATATTCAATTGAATACACTGCAAAGACAAGATACTTAACGTTTGAACTGGTAAACTGTTATTTTTTGGAAATATTAGCTCATTTGCAAAAACGCTGGTACAAGTGTCAAAAAAGAATGAGAAAGTTGAGGAACGCTCATCACCTATTTGGAAAACGCCAGAGGTGAACAGGCTAATAGGGAAAAAGTGGGTGCCATGATTGTGTATAAAAGCAGCTTCCATGAAATGCTCAAGAGTTTCACAAACAAGGATGGGGCGAGGGTGTCTTTCATGGACGCCCCTGCTTATTTCAGCAAGACAATGCCAACGCACATTCGGCACGTGTTATAACAGTGTGGCTTCTTAGTAAAAGAGTGCGGGTACGAGACTGACCTGCCTGTAGGCTAGACCTGTCTCCCATTGAAAATGTGTGCCACATTATGAAGTGTAAAATACGACCACCGAGACCCCGGACTGTTGAACAACTTAAGCTGTGCATCAAGCAGGAATGAGAGAATTCCACCTGAAAAGCTGTAAAAATTGGTCTCAGTTCCCAAACATTTACTGAGTGTTGTTACCACCATGGTAAAAATGCCCCTGTGCCAACGCTTTTGCAATGTGTTGCTGCCATTAAATTCTAAGTTCATGATTATTTGCCAAAAAGTTTCTCAGTTCGAACATTAAATATCTTGTCTTTGCAGTCTATTGAATTGAATACAAGTTGAAAGGGATTTGCAAATCATTGTATTCTGTTTTTATGTATGATTTACACAATGTGCCACCTTCACTGGTTTTGGGTTTTGTATGTCAATATATGCTGTACAAAACCCCCATTTTAGCTTTGTGCTATAGGTGACCAGAAAATCAGTGTAATAACTAGGGCTGTCAAAAACGATGGGTTAACACATGCGATTGATGACATAAAATGTGTTATTAATCACGTATATACACGGATCACACAATTTTGTTGCAGTGGCAATACAATTGCATTATGACTAAGTATTGGGGTCGTATAAAAATTAAAATGTGCAGAAAATGGATGGATGGAATCTTAAAGTTGATTGAAATTATGCAAGCGAGTACAAATAAGGCTTGTAATAAATCATGATTACGGTAATCCAAACACAAAAGTGTGATTAATAATTGTATGGTTTGACATAATCAATAACATCTCGATTATATATATATATATAATTTATTTATTTATTTTTGCGATCAGCTGAGTGCCAATAAAAAACGAGCTGAGAAATTGGCCCTCAGTCCGCACTTTGGACATCCCTGGTCTGTATAACACAAAATGATACAACTTTAATTTGCTGTAACAAATCATAGTCAGATAGATGCAGGTAAGATGCAGGTAACACATTCAACATGTTTTAAATAAAATGTTGTTACATCCAGAAAGTAGGTAGGTGCAACTCGCCACTTCGTTTGTTTAGGGTTGCTTGCCTGTTGCTAGGAACGCGCCAGCCGTTGCTAATCTCAGGACCCCGCAATATAGCTGCCCATAGAAAAGCCAGTTTCACTCGACGTTATAATTAAATGTTCTCCGGGATATTTCGCTCTGAAAGTAATCCAACTGCGACATTTCAATAAAAAATTAAAACCTCCTGTCATTGTTTTAGACTTACTGACACTGGTTGTGTATGTTGGTGCTTTTGTGATTAGGCAGCTCGACCTGTACCCCCGCATTTTTTCGTACCGTGTTGAAGTCGACAGAACACAAAGAACATTTCCCCGCTGATTTAACGTCACTATTTACAACTATTTATAAATAAGTAGTGGAATTGATTGCATTTCATTTATTTTTTCTAATTTGAGAAAGAAAACTGTTCTGTCACGGCTCATTCCTAAATTATAGTTCACCTGCCGAGTAATGGATTCTTATCATGTGTTAGAATTGGTTGGAGAAGGCTCTTTTGGTCGAGTTCATAAAGGAATGAAGAAGTTTTTAGGACAAGTAAGTTTCTCTTTATTACATATTTATTTACAAACGGTGTATATATATATATATATATATATATATATATATATATATATATATATATATACAGTGGGGGGAAAAAGTAGTCAGCCACCGATTGTGCAAGTTCTCCCACTTAAAATGATGACATAGGTCTGTAATTTTCATCATAGGTACACTTCAACTGTGAGAGACAGAATGTGAAAAAAAATCCAGAAATTCACATGGTCGGAATTTAAATAATTTATTTGTAAATTATGGTAGAAAATAAGTATTTGGTCACTTCAAACAAGGAAGATCTCTGGCTCTCACAGACCTGCAACTTCTTTAAAAAGCTCTTCTGTCCTCCACTCGTTACCTGTATTAATGGAACCTGTTTGAACTTGTTATCTGTATAAAAGACACCTGTCCACAGCCTTAAACAGTCAGACTACAAACTCCACTATGGCCAAGACCAAAGAGCTGTCGAAGGACACCAGGAAAAGAATTGTAGACCTGCACCAGACTGGGAAGAGTGAATCTACAATAGGCAAGCAGCTTGCTGTGAAAAAAATTAACTGTGGGAGCAATTATCAGAAAATGGAAGACATACAAAAGCAATGATAATCGCCCTCGATCTGGGGCTCCACGCAAGATCTCATCCCGTGGGGTCAAAATGATCATGAGAACGGTGAGCAAAAATCCCAGAACCAAACGGGGGACCTGGTGAATGACCTGCAGAAAGCTGGGACCAAAGTAACAAAGGTTACTATCAGTAACACACTACGCCGACAGGGAATCAAATCCTGCAGTGCCAGATGTGCCCCCCTGCTTAAGCCAGTGCATGTCCAGGCCCGTCTGAAGTTTGCCAGAGAGCACATGGATGATACAGCAAAGGATTGGGAGAATGTCATGTGGTCAGATGAAACCAAAAAAGAACTTTTATGTATAAACTCAACTCGTCGTGTTTGGAGGAAGAAGAATACTGAGTTGCATCCCAAGAACACCGTACTTACTGTTAAGCATGGGGGTGGAAACATGCTTTGGGGCTGTTTTTCTGCTAAGGGGACAGGACGACTGATCCGTGTTAAGAAAAGAATGAATGGGGCCATGTATAGTGAGATTTTGAGCCAAAACCTTCCATCAGTGAGAGCTTTGAAGATGAAACTTGGCTGAGTCTTCCAGCATGACAATGATCCCAAACACACCGCCCGGGCAACAAAGGAGTGGCTCCGTAAGAAGCATTTGAAAGTCCTGGAGTGGCCTAGCCAGTCTCTAGACCTCAACCCCATAGAAAATATGTGGAGGGAGTTGAAAGTCAGTGTTGCTCGGCGACAGCCCCAAAACATCACTGCTCTCGAGAAGAAATCTGCATAGAGGAATGGGCCAAAATACCAGCTACTGTGTGTGCAAACCTGGTAAAGACCTATAGTAATCGTTTTACCTCTGTTATTGTCAACAAAGGTTATATTACAAAGTATTAAGTTGAATTTTTGTTATTGACCAAATACTTATTTTCCACCATCATTTACAAATAAATTCATTGAAATTCCTACAATGTGAATTCCTGGATTTTTTTCACATTCTGTCTCTCACAGTTGAAGTGTACCTATGATGAAAATTACAGACCTCTGTCATCATTTTGAGTGGGAGAACTTGCACAATCGGTGGCTGACTAAATACTTTTTTGCCACTGTCTATATATGTGTGTGTATATGTGTGTATGTATATATGTATGTACCGTTGTATATATATATATATATATATATATATATATATATATATATATATATATATATATATATATATATATATATATATATATATATATATATATACATATACATATATATATATATATATATATATATATATATATATATATATATATATATATATGTAGGTGTGGGAAAAATCACAAGACTACTTCATCTCTACAGAACTGTTTCATGAGGGGTTCCCTCAATCATCAGGAATTTTAATGGAAGCATTCACATACAATGGTTTATATAGGGCACAGAGTGGGTGGGTACAGGCAGGCGTAGGGTGTGGTGATTGGCTCATGTGTTACCTAGGGGTTGTTTCCGTCTGTGGCGGCATGTTGAAATGATTTCACTGCGCTTGTTGAGGGATGATAGATCTGGATGATAGATAATAAACAGTTTCTCTTTTAAACATAGGTTGCATCTTTTATTACCATTGTTGTAAGGTGTGCTGGATGCAAGAATTTGCCATGTTATTGAATATTCAACATTATTGTCTTTGAGGTTCCCAATGTGCTTGCTGAGTTCTGTAGAATTCCGCAAAGTCTGGTTTCTAAAGGAGGCCTTGTGATTATTCCATCTGCTTTTAAACGCTCCTTCGGTTAATCTTACGTACGTGTTGGATGTGTTAATGTCCTTGCGTGTTACCTGTGCTTGGTAAACGACTGATGTTTGTAAGCACCCTCTGTTGAGAGGGCAATCAGGTTTCTTGCGACAGTTACATTCCTTATTGGTTTCAGAGTCGTTTAGTCCGGGGGTAGGCAGTCCTTTAGCAATTGCTTTGTTGTGGTTTGAAATGATTTGTTGTATGTTATTTATACAGCTGTAGCTCAATTTAATGTTGTTCTTGTTGAATATTTTTCTTAGGGTGTCTTTGGGAATTGTTTGTCGATCAGAGTGAGGAACTTGTGGCTGATATTGGTTGAGACGTTTTTGCTGAATGGTGGATTGTACCAGATGATGTTGTTTCGTTTTCTGCTCTTTTTTGGTTGGTTTCCTGGCGTGGGTTCATAGGTGAGGGTGAAGTTATATCCCCTTTCATCAAGTGCTTTCTGGTACGGGGGGGGTTGCTTGGTCGAATTCAGCTTTGCTAGATGACAGCATCGATAGCCTTTTATTAATTCCGGTAGGTATTCTTTTCGTGGTTGTGGGTGGGTGGGTGGGTGGGTGGGTGGTTGCTGTCATGGTTGCTGTCATATATATATATACTGTATATATGTATATATAATTTCAGGTGGTGGCTCTTAAGTTCATGCCTAAAATGGGGCGCTCGAAGAAAGAGCTGCAAAGTCTAAAAAAAGAAATCGACATCATGACAAACCTTCAACATCCAAACATTGTGAAACTTTTCGACAGCTTTGAAACCGACACAGAGGTATGTTTTTGGTGATTAAAATAGACTAGGCATACCTGAGCTAATCACATGATCATTACCTGTTGTAATAGGTGGTTGTTGTGACCGAGTATGCTGAGGGTCAGTTGTTCCAGATCATTGAGGATGATGGCAGTTTACCAGAAAGTCAGGTAACCTCAAAAAGTGGGCCACATGGGCTCCCCCGAGGTCATGGCAAGGGTATAGAGGGGTTTTTTTTTAATCATATTTGCTATTTATCTGTAGATTGACTGTGTGAGTTACATTCTTTATAAAAGCCACTGACGACGACGCCTTTTTTCTTTTCCTTTCTGTCACAGATTAATTAATTTCTTCTCGTCGATTAGCTCTGTACACATTTACTTAATACTTCTACTGGGTAGAACAGATTAGGTCAGGGGTGTCAAACGGACCAGGCCCAGCTGTTCTAAATGTGTCCACTGGATGTCGCAATAGCAATTCTTTGTGTCTTTGAAGATGATGCTACATACTATATGTACAAAATAAACCACATGATGTTAGTACATCAGTCGAGGAAAATTATCAAACTACATGAATAACATCCTGTAATTTGATACTGATACCATTTTTGTATCTTGATAGAGTGAAAATGAACACCAATAAGTTGACTGAGGAACATTATCACATAATTTATTCAGAAAATGTAAATAACGACAAATTATTAACCGCAACAAGTGTAAAAAAAACACAACGTTTTGATTTGTATATTTGTGCTTATTCTATTTTTAAACAAAGAAAAAAAATTTGAAGTTGTCTTTATTTTTAAGTTATCGTGCTGTGATTTTACTTGTCCGGCCTACTTGGGAGTAGATTTTTCTCCATGTGGCCCGCGATCTAAAATGAGTTTGACACCCCTGGATTACATCAAGCACTGCTGCCACCCGGCTTTAGGTTTTTGTATCGATCTAACATAAATGCGAAAGACAAAAAATGTAAATCTCCCATTTTACTCGCAATTCAGTATTTGAGATACACTGCTCAGAAGAGTAAGAGGAAATGACATGTCAAATTGTAAATATTAATCTCCTAAATATAGTGTAGCCTTTTACCCAGTGGGGATTTAACAAAACAATTGTAACCCTTAAAAAGTGTAAAGAGAAAGCTATAGTTTCAGGGGTGTTAAACTCATTTTCATTGAGGACCACATGGCAAAATGATGTGGGCGGCGAGAATAGGCCTTGAGTTTGACACCTGTCGTTTGGATTGTTATTGGCTAATAACTAGTTCGACATAGTTGTTGGCCTGATTGTGAGCAAGAAATTGCATTTGTTTTTGGTTGTCACCTATATCACATATACAAGAGGCAGGCCCAAAGATGTGTTATCCATGCTCCTTGCTCATTTTGCGTTACAGCATTAAAAGTGACTGTTTGCAACTTGTTCAAATTTACATTTAAAATAATATAACAAGAAACACTTAAGTAGCTTATGTTACCATTAGTAGTTTTAAAGCAATATGCATTTCGTATTTTAAGTCTATTTTTCACAATTACTAATTACATTTAAATACAAATTGTTCGTCAGCCCAAGAAAAAAATTCGGTGTTCAGGCTGTCACTCATGCCCGTCTCATACCCACATGCACGCCTGGAGTGGATGCACATACACAAAAGCAGTCCCAGAGAAGCAACTAACAATTTGCAGTCATGTTGTTGTTACTACATGTCAGAATGTTTGATTACTTAGTTTTTACAATTAGTTGAAAACTGACAGGGGATGCACATTTAAATTTCCATTTAATGTACAGTAGGAATTTTTATTGGAATATATATCAGGCAGCATAAGCAATCTTGTTTAAATGATACAAATTGAGTAAGTAACCTTAGTTAAAGTTGTTGTAGATTTTACCTCCGCTCATGTTAATAATCTATTTTGATAATCAGGTGATTGGATGCAGGTGAATGGTGCCTGAAACTCATACAGTGGTGTGCACAGATAAATAAATAGATTTAATCAGGTTGTCAATAGTGTATAATAGAAAATATATTAATTGAGATAATTGAGAAGCACTTCTTTAATCCAAGGTTCGTGACATTGCCTGCCAACTGGTGTCAGCTCTGTATTATTTGCACTCTCGTCGGATTCTTCACCGAGACATGAAACCACAAAATATCCTCTTTGATAAAAATGGAGTGGTGAAACTGTGTGACTTTGGGTAGGTACTTTTATTATCACGGTGGCACAAACGTTTTTTTTTTCACATGTCTGCATTCCTTACAATTGATGCCATTCTTTTCTAGGTTTGCGAGGGCAATGAGTGTGTCCACCATGGTGCTGACCTCTATCAAGGGAACACCCTTATACATGTCCCCTGAATTAGTGGCAGAGAAACCTTATGATCACACTGCGGATCTCTGGTCACTTGGCTGCATTCTGTATGAGCTCCACACGGGGGCGCCTCCTTTCTACACTAACTCCATCTTCCATTTAGTGCAGCTCATTGTGAAAGACCCCATCAAGTGGCCAGACACTATGAGCAGCACATGCACGGTACGTTGCGGCTGCCGCTATTGTGTTATTTATTATGTCAAATCACAATGCATGATCAGAATAGATATATTTTTCAGAGTTTCCTAAAAGGTTTGTTGACCAAAGACCCCCAGATGCGACTGTCATGGCCGGACCTCCTGCATCATCCTTTTGTTGCAGATGGTGTTCAAGGTGATGGCATGGGATTGTTTCAACTTATTTGTGTCATGCTTGCTAACAAGGTGGTGTGTTAGCAGTGCTGCCAGATACAGACGTTTCCAGTCCTCTGACAGTCACCCCGGACCCTGACATGCTGGCACTGAAACTTAAACAAATAGCAGAAAAGACACCGGTAAAATCTGGGGAGAGCAAAATAGTGCGAAAGGTCAAAGAGCAGAGAGGCAAAAGTGACCCAAAGACATCAGTCGGCAGTGCTAAAGTATGCTTATTGGTTGGTAATAATCACCAATTTAAAAATATTTAGCACTGGAGTCATGAACCGGAACTTTCTTCTTTTACAGGAAATGAAGGATGGAGTGGAAAGTGAGAAAGCCAATTCTTTAGTAACATCAGTGGGCCTTAAGGACAAATCCATCACCCCAGTTTATTCAACTCTGAAAGCTCCTCAAATTTCAGATCAAAAGAACCATTCATCTGGTTCTTCAAATAGGTCTGTATTATTGCACAGGACAATGTTTTACCAGTGTGTGTGTTCACTACAATGTGCGTTGCCTCAGCAGAGGTCTAATCAGCCAGGACTATGAACGAGAGTTCCCCTCAGTAGAAGTCGGGCCACAACAAGAGAGAAGATGTGACATCACTAAAAATGTGTCAAGTTTCACAGTAAGCCTAATTTGTTATCACTCATTTGGACGTCTGGTAATTAAGATTTGTTGCATGCATAAACTTTGCCAACTACTCAGACAGTCGAGAGTGAGGAATTCTGGGAGAAACTAGTTGAAGAATCCGACCTAAGCAGACTAGAAAAAGATCCCTTCAACTGCAGTAACATTGTAGCTCTACTGAAATCCAATATTTTGCTGTTTGAAAAACAGGTAATTGTCCGGTTTGGAATGTCATTTTAGTGTAATAATCACACTTACTTACTTATTTGTTTGGTCAGTTAAGTGGTGGTGTCTTCGACGACGTGTGGCGCATTCGCCATTCGCTGAAAGTCCTGCAGAACCTGATTCTGACCTCAGACCCAAATGACAATATTAACAAACTTGGACTGCCACATCTTATAATTAGCTTAGTTCACAACTCTGTTGGAAACTTCCATTTCATTCAGGTTGGACCTCACACAAATGCTGCTAATTTTGAACGTCTCAATTCTGTAATCAATTTGCACCATTATTCTGAGTAGCAACCGGGGAGTCTGCAAGCACTTTGGGAAATGATTGTTGTTCTACTGATCTACTGGCAGAAGAAGCATGACTGGTTGAAAGGAGAAAACAGGTTTGATTATTCATTAAATATTAAGTATTGTATAACAAATATGTACATATGACTTGTCCATCATGTGACTTTGCTCTGCTCATAGACCTGAAGAGTTCATCAAGCCCTTCTTAACAATCCTTAACCAAGCAGACCTCAATCCTTTAGCCGTAAGTACAAATACATAGAATTAGTTTGCTATTGGCCACATTTAACCGTTTCTTCTCCTTTAGCCTCTGGCTGGCTGTGTTTTATCTCTCTTTACTCGACACAAGGTTGCTGTCAATATTGATGTGGACAGGCTCAGCCTTTTGCTGAAAAAACTTGTCTGTGGCTCTCATCAGGTGCACGATTGGTTTTGATGTGATAACTGGACATCTCATTTATATGAGTTAATTTATTATTTGTTCTATGTGTCTGTCGTTGACCCTTGCTTTGAAAGCAGGAGCTTTCTCTCCCGCCTGGATGGGGACTCTGTGACGGCCTCCTATCTTTACTTCTGCACACTCTCTCTGAGGTCAGTCAGTAATTACAGTTTCAGGGTTCTTTACCGGATACTTTGTGAACTACCTGTAGCTTCTCGACAATGACGTAGTTATGCTTCAAGTTGCAAGCTAAAATTTGAGTTACAAGCATCCCTGCCATTAGTTTGTGTAGTAAAAGACACAGTGAACCCTGTAAGATCCACCCAAAACATCTGGTCTTACTCGCTAGCATTAGCTTTTAGCTAGAGATGGATATAACTTTGTTTTCCAACCATGTTGATGAAGAAAGTAATTGCGAAGGACAGTGCTAAGATGGAGTGGAGAATTTTTATTGAATTAAAGAAGGAAATAATCAAAAACATGAGAACGTACGGTTAGCTTGTATTTACCTAACTTTGGGGCGGGAAAATAACATCCAAATGGTGAAGATTTATCCATGGAAATAAACAAGCACATAGAAGGAGATTCTGTAGAAGTCCACTCTCCAAAAAAGATGTTGTACATTGTTATTACATCACTTCATAAAACTACTGTAGTTGTTTTTGTAGCATGTTCTATTCCATTGTTTTTCATATAATATGTATTATCTAGAAGTTATTCCTTCTTTTTAAAAAACATGTTACATGTTAAAAGTGTGCTGTTTTGGGGGAGCCAAGCACCTATGAAATTTGATATCAGTGGGAGTTGTTGATTTGAGATACAAGTGTTTTAATTTAAGAGCTCTGTCACAAAACAATTTAAAGCTGTCAGCTGAGTTTCTACAGTATTAATATTGTTGCTGGTTAAATTAGTTTAAATAGTGATGAAAGTAGGCTTAAATAGTATTTTTGATCTTACATATAATTTTGAAGGATATCACACACCTACTATTTATAACAGATATAGGGTGACATTGATAAATATTTTCAGATTAACTAAATTCTTTGTCACTTTTGTCTTCCTTACAGCAATGCGATGGTTCCTCACGTTTGGATCCACTCGTGATTCATCACGTTTGGGAAGAGATCGGCACCTCATTAGCAAAGACGATGCCAGACATGGACTTTTGCTCAACCAATGGTAAACAATGCATTACATTGATACTAAAACAAATTAAACGGTTCAGTGTATCCCACGTGACTGCAGTCTAATTGTGGGGTTGGGAAGGGAGTAGAAGCAGTAATGATGTCATTGTATAATTGGCATAAGAAACCATGATGTAGGTGTATGTAATTTTGACCAAAAAATTAGTCGCTAGTTGCTTTTTTGAAAATTGCGAATGCGGATGAGGTGTATTAAAGCAGAGTTACAGTGCTATCGGAACAACAAGCTACAGTCACACACAGTCCCATTATAATGTGTTTATGAGCGAGGCCAACAGGGAAGAAAAACTAATATTAATAGTTTTCCATGTTCTTCTTTCAGGATTGCATGTTCTCATGTCTGCCACAATGTTGGTTCTCTGCAAGGATCCATATTCATATATTACACTGTTTTGTGAGGGCAAATCAACATTTGTGTACACTCTTGGCTGGCTGTTAAGCACTGAATGGTTAGTTTTTTTTTACTATCCAGCTTCCTCACTATCATTAAAAGATTTGAGTCCACTTTTTCTAAAAATAATTAATTTTATTTCCCAACAGTCATGCTTTATTTGCTGAAGGCTGTTCAGGTACATCAGAAGGGGTCTTAAGTCCTGAGCTCTTTATAGAGTTGAGCTCCCACTTGCTGTGCCTTCCATTCGCCCTCAACCTGAATTCACACACCTGTTCCAGTGTACTGCATGTGTACGACAGCTGTGATGTTGTTAAAAGGCTCCTGCAGGTTAGTTTGCTCTATTAAAATACGGTCTGGAAACGTTTAAAGATGAAGTTAAGTATCCGTATTATTTGCCATAAAGAGAGTTTTAATAAAAACAATAAAACAAACCCTTAGAGGTTGTGGTTTTGACTAAAGCAAAATAAGTTTGAGTGTCAGGAGACAAAGACAATTGTAATGTGAGAAGTTTGAACATTTGCCATATTTGGACTGTAATGTCCAAGAACTCTTTAGACAATTGGGGACATGAGGTCTATTTTGTTCCCACAGCCTTTAGAAATAAGGTAATAGAGGCAAGACTCTGTGAGAGCAAACATTCACTGATGCAACAAAGGGTAACACTTGCACAAAAAACCAGCATGATGCATATTGTCTCTGTTTCTTTGTAGTCTTCTTTTATTAGTGTTGATGTTGTCGTGTTCTTGTTTGTATTCTTTGTCAGGTGATTGAAACTCTTCCTCTCTCATCAGTAGAGGCGCCACTCTCACTACTACGCCGCCTGTTGTTGTGCGATCGTCAACGTTGTGTTTCCCGCCTCTGTAAAGCTTCCTGTGGCTTTTTCTCCACACCAGCCGTCACTACATGGAGCAGGCAGACTCTGACCAGAACCGCCAGTTCTCTGCTCTCTGATTTGCTGCTGCTGGATGAACTGGGAGACTCTGCGGTAGAGCTCCTGTCTCTGTTATACCTCATCACATGTTTTTGTCCTGGTCAGCTGCACCTAGAACCTTCAGTACTGCGACGGGCACTGGCGCACGCTTATGATCCGATCAGGGCTGGCACATGTAAAGTTTTAGGAAATGTTTTCCCATTCAGGTCTCCCACACTGCCCAATTTACAACCAAACATTTTTAAAAGCATGGTAGACCTTCTTGAGGATGCTAGCGTGCATGTGCGGCGGGCGGCTTGCTTGGCAGTTGGTAAATGGTTGGGTTATATTGCAATGGAGGCTGGGTTCAGCACCAGTAGGCACAGTGGAAATTTAGGCAACACTAAAAAGTGGGTAAACGTAAAGGGCAATGATGCACACCAGGATTCAAGCAGCGAGGCGGTAGTTGCCATTGTGACAAACAAAAAATCAGATGACGGCGAGATTAGAAAATGGTTAGAAGAAGCAAGAATGACAGGAGCCAGACTGGCATCGCTGACCTCCGACACTGATGCCCACACTCGTGTCCACGCTTGTGCAGCCATCGGAAACCTGCTGCATGTTCATGGTGCTGTACCCAAACTGATGAAAGAGAATGTGTGCAGGTTACTCCTGAGGGCCGCCTGTACTGACACCCACCATGCAGTGAGAGAAGCTGCAACGGCCACGCTAAGCTTGTACAGCCAGCAGGATGCTATAAGACAGATAAAGGCCTAACTGGACAATAGTTGAACGTCTTTCAAACGCGGCTCTTTACAAAAATATTTTATTGCAATTAACATCTTTGGCTTAGCAGGTTTGAAAATGATGTTTTTCAAAAAAACATTTTAAGCTTTGTAAGTCCGTGATTTATTATATCATTAGTTTGTGTAATTTGTTATATTTTTCTAAAAGCATCTGATAAACAATTGTGCAGTATTTATTTTTTTGGTACATTTTCTTTGCGGGTGCTTAGATCCCGGATGCCAGAGAAAAAAAAGTCCCCAAGCTTCCCAGCATGCATCAAAGCAAATTAAGTGACTCTTTCTTTCAGATAAGAATATTCTTATAAATATAATTATTTTGAGTCATATGACTCTAAATAATTATATTTTTTCAAATGCAGTTTTCTATTTCCTCTTAAAAGTAAGCATCTATGTGTAATAATCACATAACCTCTTTTCCGTTTAGGAATATATTAATAATTAATCCTTTGATTTTACATGGAAATATGAATAAATGTGATCACATTTCTTTAAATCTCATTATTCTTTATTTTTGACATAAAGGCTTGAAACTGTTAATCTTTTTTACAGCTTGGAAGAAATCACACATTAAAAGTTAAATATTAGTAAAAAATGTAACCTGCCATCATTTTGACAAATCGCCAAGTTAGGTCCGCAAAAATGCAGATTTTCCCCCGGCCTTGTTACTTATATCCAGAAAAGTCCAAGTAACATTGTATTTTTCAATGGTCCTGCTGTTTTTCTTGAAATGCACAACACTCGTCTTTGTTGCATTCTAATTGTCTCATGTTGTTACGTAAAAAGTGTAAAAAGATCACAGACAACACCATTTGAAAGCCACACGTTTTTATTTTCAACAGAAAAGGGTCGCTAACACACAAATACGCTAAGATGATGATGAAATATGCTGCCGTTACATTTTTTTTAATTAATATTGCCAGCGCTTATTTTCAATTGTCTTAAAATAAATGCATAGAAAAAATATTCCCGAAATTCTTAGGCAGCAGCGTCTTTAACTAACGAGGCGTATTGTTTCACTAAATTATCTACAAAGCAAAGAGTTATCACACTATTCGCATATTATAAAAGTTGCTACAAATTAGTGCAGATCAGCCTGAGGCTATGAGACATATTGCAGTAATAACGCCGATTCATTCCCAAATATACAATTTCTATTCCAGGAGCTTTGAAGACGTGCAGAAAAATAATTTACCTAAAACAATATGTGTGCAATATTTTCAAAATATGCAGGATATTTTTTTTCCTGGTTGATTGGAGGGCAGATCAAGCATCCTGAGGAGAGTACTATTTTTGTTCCCATCAAAGCCAGCACAGCAGGCTAAAATAAAATATCTAAAATAAGATTAAGACTTAAATGAAATCAAAGTAAATAAAAGGCAGATAAAAGAAAAAAAAAACACCTGCTTTTAACATTCAAATCTCATTCAGTAGTTCTGCATTAAACCTGAAGTCAGTCAAAGCTCAAAAGTCCAAACAATATAATTTAAATTTATACAAAATTAATATTACTCATAACATTGATTATGGGCTACACATTTTTAAGCTTATTTCTTATTTGTAGCAGCTCAAGAAGTGGATACACATTGGAAAATCAATCAGTCAATTTTAAAAGAACGGTCAATAGGAATGTATGAAGTTTAAAATGATAAGAACGAAGAAATGTATGTTGACAACATTCAGATTTTACATACAACAATTTTAAACAAGGGGGGAAAATGGTTTGCTGTCCATTCTTACGTAAGGCCCGTCAAATATTAAACCTGCAGAATCAATCAAACATTTCTAAATTACAATTCTTAGATTGACACAGTGTTAAAAGTGATTGTCGTATACAAGCCTCAGGACAAGTGCAGGGAAAGCGATGGATGCATTTGACTTTGTGGTGATTTGGACTATAGAGGAAAAAAATCACATTACCAAAGCATGCATTATTCCAAATTAAGAATAAAAAGAATCAATTGTGGACAATCAACATGACAACTTCCCTGTCTTCTTGATGCGGATTTGGGGTTAAGCTTTTGTGTCCTGCTTGAGTCTTTGGCTTCTGGCCTTGTAAACTTCGATCAGGAGGTCTTTGACGTACTGGATTTCACGCTCCACGGACTCTGCCTTGTCCCGCAGCTCGCGGTTCCTCCCTTCCAGGCAATGCAGCTGCTCTTCTAAAGAATCCAGCTCCGCCCTTTTTCTTTGGCGATACCTGCGTCACACAAAAAGATTGGATGAAGAACTTGACCAGCAAAGTTCGAGTGACAAAGGACTTGTTTTTATACCTGTGAGCGGCGGTTTTGTTCTGATCTCTCTTCTTCTGTTTGCGCTCTCCTCCGCCTTCTGCGGAGATGATGTCCAATTCGTATTTCACGGCACATTGGTCTTCTATCAACCTGCAAGACTCCAAGTTCAGACTGTCCCTGGCCATCAACAGACACTCCGGACTTGGATTCTCCAGGAAGTTACAGTGCAAGTCATGCTGCCCTATCTGCAGACTCTCTGCTTTGACCTGCTCAGTGAAGAAGCTATGATAGGCCTCAGACTGGGGTGTTCCCGGCAGATAACAACCCTCACTGCTCTGGGCTTTCCAAGTAACTGTCGCTTTTGTCACCTCCAAGCCGGTCTTGATGCTGGTCAGCACCTCGCTGCTACTTGTGCCTCCGCTCACTTCTCTCATGCTATACATCAATAGATCTTCTTTCTTTGGCGGCTCTTCCACAGATGCCCCGAAACCGAATCCGCTACCGGCAACCTTTGCCTCCCCGATGCCATTGTGACCGAAGCAGCAGGTTTTGTCTTCTTTTGCTAGCAAGGCAGCACATTTTCTGAGCTCCACCGCGCTGCCCAGACAGTAACCTTTCCCAACCAGCTGATCCTCTTCCACACAGCAGTAATTAAACACCGAATTACCTGAGTTGCTCACTTTGGAACTTAAACTGTTATCGTAGCCTTCACTGAACCTCACACCATCTGGAATTCCTTTCCTAACGCATGTGCTGGGGCGACCGCAGCTATACGGGGCGTGCCTGGGAATCTTGGATCGCCCGACAGGCCCGCCACACACGCCCGCCAAGTCCAGTTCTCCGGTTGCCAGGGTGAGAAGAAACGGACTGGATTCCGACGGGTTGGGCGCGGCGTATGACGTGTACGGTGTCTGGCTGAACAGCTGAGGACCCGCCAGCTGCGGAGCCCTTTCGCATTTTCCCAGCCTTGGACACTTCTCTGGCAGTGGCTCTGACAGGAAGTAGTCTTCCAGTTGGGCTAATTCCTCTTGCAGCAAGGAGGTCATGACCTCCAAATCAGAGGGCACCTGGATATCGTTGTGAAGGGGTGACGGGGGAAAGGAGGCATTGGTGGAGGAAGGAGGGGAGGGAGGGTTTGGGAGGTATGAGGAGAAGTCCACTTCTTCCGTCATCCAGTCGGTGAGACCATCACCTGTTGGCGAACAATAGCGTCATCATACAAATATCCATCACTAAAAATACCCGGGTGACATAAAGCGCACGTTGAAGTCGTCTTTTCGATGTTACTTACTGTCCGGGAAGAAGGAATGTGCTGCAGTGCCGAGCCCACCTGAGATGCGGAAAAATATAAAAAAAATCCCACTTACTGCGACTCACCAATTAAGTGCTGACTCCCCTCTGACACCTCCCCCCTGCACCCCTGCGATTGGCTGGGGTTAGCCTGTGGGTGAGAGAGAGCGAGGGGGTCTGCCGGGCACACACGAAAAGTCTTCCAAGCAGTAGCTGGCGGAGCCATCGTCATTCTGTCTGTCGGCGAGTCGGTTCAGTCCAAGTCGCAGCATATGATGAGTGCAGGAAGGGTCTGACAGCTGGGCCACGGAGAGCAATGCTGGGCGGGCATAGTGAAACCTGGAGGTGGGTCGGAACCCAAAACAGGTATTAGAATGCACGGGTGCCGACACAAAAAGAATCGCGAATACGGCGACGTACTACAATTCCCACTAAAAGGTCAATGATAGCAACGAGAGAGCCATCCCTTGGGTTTGTTTAACCAACGTGAACCTGATACATGACATCCCAAAACCACTTGGGATCTTTCTGTGAGGCTGTCAAGGGCCTAATGGTTGCCAAGTAACACCCTGCCAGTGAACAACTGAGACAGTGATCTTTTAATTGGATTAAAGACTATTAGTAATTTTAAATTAATCACATGTCTTGCACCACTTAAACTTTGTACATGAAACTCAATTTTTTCTTACAAAAAATGTGACAATAGCAGCTCAAATCAGGTCTAATTAAAGTTACAGGTGGTGTACAATATATCCAGTAATAAATAAACAATTAAATATATATATAAATATATATATTTTATTTATTTATTTTTAAATAAATATATACACAACAGTATTAGGAGTATCCATTTCCCGTTCAAAAATAACATAAAAAAGTGTCAAGAGGGTATTCCACTCGTGTGGCACAAGGCGTTAGAGGGTCAGAGTACACAAACAAAAACAAGACAGGTTAAAGTGCGTGTTTACTTACTCCATTCTTGCAGAGAAACGGTAGTTAGCTTGTTAGGGGTGCGTTGCCAAAAAGCAAAGCACGACTTGTTGTAGAAAGCGCGCAGCTTGTTGTGGAATTTAGAAAGCCATCACGCCAGCTTTGCAGGGCAGAGTGTGTGGTGTCGGCGCGGCGGTCGTGTAGTAAAGTGAGCAACACACTCGCAGCGTGAGCGTCAGGTCGCTTTCGCCTAGCAACCAGTTGCGTCACCCCTGCCGGGCTGTGAATCCCTCCGCCTCCTCCGCCTCAGTAAGGACGTCCCACATAAACTCAGCTACTTGTGGATTTTTACTCCAAAATAACGGTAGTGGGTAATATATTATAACAAATAAAAATATCAACATTTATATTGTAGGTCGATACAATCAAACTGTAAATCAAATGGGTCTGTTTTTTATGATGGGTGTTTTTGGAGAATGCGTGTTTCGGACCTATTTGATTATACTGTTATTGGTGCGCATAGTAGCTAAGTAACAAGTATGGTCACCCCCGGGAATACAAGCACCAGGTATCACATTTAACTTTGTGTAAAAACGTGATATTATTTTTTCAACGTAGCCATCTTTTCCATTCACAGGCGAAACAACACTTAGTCGAAGTGTGAGAGCGGTTGCATCGCTCTTGCATCAGTGGACCAAACTCGCCGCCTATTGGCTGCCCTCGGCCAAGTAGCTGCCCTCTGATTGGTCGGACACTCGCCGGGCGCGAATTGTAATTGGCCGCTGGTCGGCAAGGGGAAGAAGAAAGGCTGCGTTGCTGCTGATGGTGCAACGTGAGCACATGCTTCTCGTAAACAAACCATCTGTGGAGTTTTTTTTTCATCCTAAAGCTTTCACTTGTTGTTGACTTCGAACAACCAATCAGACAACTCTTAGTTTAGTGCCATCAGTTGGTTGAACAACTTTTCATTTAATATGTCTGCTAATATAAAATGAAGTATTTTAGTGACTAATGGTGTATTATATATTTGTGCCACCATTATTGTTTTTTTTAATGATTAGACATGGTTAAAATAGCTAATATCATACACAACTGTGAGAGGGCGAGAGCTTTGTTTTTATTCATTCAACAAATCCTGTGCTTCTCCTCTGTTGCCATAGTAATAGTGGACACTGCAACCTATTCTATTCATACTTGTTGTTCGATTGCTGTTGCCACGGGATTTGCATCCCTCTGCCTCCTTGGTGTTTTGTCATCCGCTGCACCTGTGTTTCTGCGCCCCATCCTAGCAAGCGTCCGGCTTATTAGTGATTCCCAGAGCCCAAAAAAAGTCTGCGGGCTATAGAGCGTTTTCTGTTCGGGCTCCAGTACTCTGGAATGCCCTCCCGGTAACAGTTTGAGATGTTACCTCAGTAGAAGCATTTAAGTCTCACCTTAAAACTTATTTGTATACTCTAGCCTTTAAATAAACCCCGTTTTTTAGACCAGTTGATCTGCCGTTTCTTTTTTTTTTCTCCTATGTCCTCCCCCTCCCTTGTGGAGGGGGTCCGGTCCTGTGGCCATGGATGAAGTACTGGCTGTCCAAAATCGGGACCCAGGATGGACCGATCGTCCAGAGTCGGGACCCAAGATGGACCGCTCGCCTGTGCATCGGTTGGGGACAGCTCTGCGCTGCTGATCCGCCTCCACTTTGGATGGGACTCTCGCTACTATATTGGATCCACTTTGGACTTGATTCTCACGGTTACGTTAGATCCACTATGGACTGGACTTTCACAATATCATGTTAGATCCGCTCGACATCCATTGCTTTCGGTCCCCTGGGGGGGTTTCCCACATATGTGGTCCTCTCCAAGGTTTCTCATAGTCATCATGGTCGACGTCCCACTGGGGTGAGTTTTTCCTTGCCCTTATGTTGGCCCTACTGAGGATGTCGTTGTGGTTTGTGCAGCCCTTTGAGGCACTTGTGATTTAGGGCTATATAAATAAACATTGATTGATTGATTGATTGATTGATTGATTTGCCGAGTTCAATATCTCTGCCATAATAACATCGAGGTTACGCAGTTGGGGGGGTGGGCGTGCCCGCAACCTAAGGGTCCCTGGTTCGATCCCAAGCTTCTACCAACCTAGTCACATCCGTTGTGTCCCTGAGCAAGACACTTCACCCTTGCTCCTGATAGGTCATGACCTTGCATGGCAGCTCCCGCCGTCAGTGTGTGAATGTGTGTGTGAATGGGTGACTGCGGAAGTAGTGTCAAAGTGCTTTGAGTACCTTGAAGGTAGAAAAGCGCTATACAAGTATAATCTATTTACCATCCACAGATTATATTACTCTCTTAGGTGATTTTGCATGGAGTTGTAAGTCATGTTGCCAACCTTCATTTGGTCGTATATTATGCACTATTCTTTTGAGTCATATTAAGTTAAAGTACCAATGATTATCACACACACTAGTCAAAGAGTGTGTATTAAATGGATTGATTGATTGATACTTTTATTAGTAGATTGCACAGTTCAGTACATATTCCGTACAATTGACCACTAAATGGTAACACCCCAATAAGTTTTTCAACTTGTTTAAGTCGGGGTCCACATTAATCAATTCATGGAATGATCTATAGTCTTCCTAGAGATGCTGACATGTCCACTATATGCTCGCTGCCAGGAATAAAGTGAGATTTGTAGAAACCTGATGCAATCCATATAAATGTGTGGGTAATGGAGACTAGATTTAGATGGTAGCTGCTGGTAAAGATGGAGAGTCTCTCAGGAAATCCCCAGACTGCTTTGCCTGTCTGCATTAATTGGTCCGCTGAGACGTCCCTGTTTGCGCGTCTTAAGAAAAGAAGATGCTTCACACTTCTGTTGGTATTTTCCTGATTGTCACAGAGTCGTGGGTCAACAGGAAACTTGTCAATTTGATGACATGTTGTATTAGGAGATTCCAAAATCAATATGTGCAGTCAAAGCTAGAATAAAATCTTGGATGGTCTGAATTGCTTTTAGGATGTCAGTCAGACTGCATGCAGGCTGTGTGAGAGGCCATGACAAGACGTCAGAGGAGTGGAGGCTGCATGCCAAGTGCACGTATGGCAAGTTAGTGAGGCTTACACCATCGTTTCATCATCAGCCCTCTCACTATTTATTGTCCTCAACTTTGCCCGTCTTTGAACACGCCATGAAAACACTACCGATGCAGCTTGTCGCTGGACAAGGATTTGTTTCTGTTTTTGATTGCCCGTTTAAAAAATGTTGACTATTTTATTTCATTTCTTTATTATTAAATGTGTGTTTGTCTTTACACTCTTTTAATTAATGGGCCGTTTGCAATTCACTCAAAGCAGCATTTTTCAAAACCCAAAATACAACAAGAACACCATCAGCTAGCTTATGTTACAATTCCTGGTTTAACAGAACATATATTTTTCCCATTTTTTTTATATTTTGAATAAAAATTGCTCATCGGTTCCAGGAAATAGTCTGGCATTTAAGCTGTCACTCAACTGTCTGGTCCACACGTGCAGGCAGGGAGTGGGTGCACACAAACAAAGGTTTTCACGAGACGCAACTAACAATTTGCAGTCATGTTGTTGTTATGATAGAACATACATACATTCATTGATAGCCAAAATTAGTTGCTAAACTTTGCAAAATTGCTATGATTAGCTGACAACAAACAAAGCTAATGTGTGTGTAGTTTTATGGGACATTCTTACAACACTTTGGAAAGGTTGTAAACAAACGTTGCAATTAATTAACTATTTTTTATTTTATATATGTATGGGTACATATATACATATACGTTAGATCTGGGAAAAACACAGAGGCTATATCAACCCTACAAGCCTGTTTCGCAGGTTTCCCTGCTCGTCGGGGGATTTTAAGGGAATAAAATCCCCCGACGAGCAGGGAAACCTGCGAAACAGGCTTGTAGGGATGATATATAACCTCTGTGTTTTTTTCCTGACCTAACGTATATTATGCTCTAATAATAATAATAATAGATTTTATTTGTAAAAAAAAGCACTTTAAGTTGAGCAAACAACCTCAAAGTGCCACAGTGTAAAAAAATAGTAATAATAAAAATATAATAAAAATGAATAAAATATAAAACTAAAAACAGCCCAATAGCTACAACCAGCATGCATATGTATAAAAAGGCTTTTTTTAAAATATGGGTTTTTGAGCCTTTTTTAAAAGCATCCACGGTCTGAGGTGCCCTCAGGTGGTCAGGGAGAGCGTTCCACTGACTGGGAGCAGCAGAGCAGAAAGCCCGGTCTCCCATAAGCTGCAGTACACACAAAACAGTGCTGCAAGGATCCTGATGAGAGTGCGGAAATATGACCACATCACACCAACTCTCAAATCCCTTCACTGGCTTCCTGTTCCACTCAGGATTGAATTCAAAATCTCCCTACTAACCCGCCACAGTGTAAAAAAATAGTAATAATAATAATAAAAATAAATACAATATAAAACTAGAAACAGCCCAATCGGTAAAACCAGCATGCATATCTATAAAAAGGCTTTTTTTAAAATATGGGTTTTTAAGCCTTTTTTAAAAGCATCCACAGTCTGAGGTGCCCTCAGGTGGTCAGGGAGAGCGTTCCACTGACTGGGACCAGCGGAGCAGAAAGCCCGGTCTCCTGTAGTTCGTAGCTTTGTCCTTGGAGGTTGAAGGAGGTTAGCCTGTTTGGAGCGGAGGTGTCGTGTGGAGGATTTGGGGGTGAGCATGTCTTTGAGGTAGATGGGGGCATTTCCATGGAGGCACTGGTGGGTTAGTAGGGAGATTTTGAATTCAATCCTGAGTGGAACAGGTAGCCAGTGAAGGGATTTGAGAGTTGGTGTGATGTGGTCATATTTCCGCACTCTCATCAGGATCCTCGCAGCACTATTTTGTGTGTACTGCAGCTTCTGGATGTTCTTGCTGGGGATCCCGACAAGAAGTGCGTTGCAGTAGTCGAGCCTGGAGGAGACAAAGGCGTGGACGGGCCTCTCGGCATCAGAGAGAGTGAGTGAGGGGCGGAGTTTCGCAATGATCCTCAGGTGGTAGAAGGAGGTCTTGCTCGACCCTGGTATTGAGCATAGTATAGTGGATAAACCACAGACACCTCAACTACATATATACATATATATTTATATATATAAGACATATATAATTATATGACATACATATTAATACATATCAGACATATACACGTATTTTATGTATAATATATCTGTTTAATTAATTTACTTTGTTTTCCTTTAGTTATTTAGTATGTCAATGTGAGTGTGAATGTTGTCTGTCTATCCGTGTTGGCCCTGCGATGAGGCGGCGACTTGTCCAGGGTGTACGCCGCCTTCCGCCCGAATGCAGCTGAGATAGGCTCCAGCACCCGCCACGACTCCAAAAGGGACAAGCGGTAAAAAATGGATGGATGAAACACAAGAATTGAACAAACTATCGGTATTTGCTGAGACGTGTAGAAGGTGTAATGCAAAGAGTGTTTCACATTCGGCAGCCTGCATCAAATAGATTCGCTGTTGCCTCGTTTTCCTCGATCATGAACACATCATAATGGGACTGTCTGTGAATTGAGCCTGTTGTTACAACTTAGTACACAGTGGGTGGCGGCATGCATTGTAACGGCTCTTTACAACACAGCTCATACGCACCTGAGCTGCCAGAGCGTAAGAAGACATAGTTATTTGTAGTTCCGAACATATTTGTTTTGTGACAATCTGTCATGTCTGGTGTCACATGTTGGTGTTTATTTTCTGCTCAGCGCTTTTATTTTAGTTCCTGTCTTGTTTCCTTCAGCGCTTTTCCCCTCACCTGTCACCGATTGGCAGCCTGAGCACATCGTGGTTAGAGTGTCCGCCCTGAGATCGGGGGGTTGTGAGTACAAAACCCCGGCCGAGTCATACCAAAGACTATAAAAATGCCACCCATTACCTCTCCCTGCTAGCCACTCAGCATCAAGGGTTGAAATTGGGGGTTAAATCACCAAAATGATTCCCGAGTGCTGCCACCGCTGCTGCTGCTCACTGCTCCCCTCACCTCCTAGAGGGTGGAACAAGGGGATGGGTCAAATGCAGAGAGCAGTCGATAACATATACTCCCATTATTTATTATTTACTTTTTAATTTATATCTCAATTCTGTACACCGCTGCTGGAATTTCAATTTTCCTGAGGGAACTCTCCTGATGGAATCAATAAAGTACTATCTATCTATCTATCTATCTATCTATCTATCTATCTATCTATCTATCTATCTATCTATCTATCTATCTATCTATCTATCTATCTATCTATCTATCTATCTATCTATCTATCTATCCATCCATCCATCCATCCATCCATCCATCCATCCATCCATCCATCCATCCATCCATCCATCCATCCATCCATCTATCTAGCTATCTATCTATCTATCTATCTATCTATCTATCTATCTATCTATCTATCTATCTATCTATCTATCTCATGTATATATGTAGTTTCACCACAGCTAGTGTGTGTGTGACTATCAGTGGTACTTTAACTTTATCTTTATTTTTATTTATGCGTGCCTCGCCCTCCAGTCAGGGCTCGAGGATTGTCTATGTTGCATTCGTAACATGTGAGCTGTAGGATTATGTTATTGACTATTCACGTTGTCCTTGCCTACAGCAAGTGTTACCTGTGTTATGTAGTCTTACCTGCGCCTGGTCTTCCATGTGTCCTGCATCTCGAAGTCACAATTACCACAGCCATGCGCGTTCGTGACATGCTTATCGTTTTAAGGTTGTTGTTTTTTTGTTTTGTTTTTCAATTAACTTACTATAGTCATGGCGAATTATAAGAAATAGACGGTGAGATCCGCCACTACAAACAGATTGCAGTCCTGTGGGAAGACTTGTTCAAAAAGTATTTCCTTTATTAAGTGCAATAACCATAATTATTCCTGCGTCTGCACATATTCTCACGTATTTATTGTGAGCTCGCCTGTACGTGTAACTGTGAGAACAGATAGCAATATATTTAGTGTATTGTACGACTATCATATGTTGTGTCGTGTGCATGAGGCGTGCGTGATGAATGAATATTGTTCGTGTCAAAGTCCAAATGTGACAGACGGGGTTTCATGGAGTGTTACTAGACCACAACCCTCCTCCCACCCCCAGAGACCCCCTTTTGTAGCATGTTGCGTGCTGTAGGATTTAACATTGTGGTACTTAAATACTGAGGAGAAGTCTGAGGCCGACACTGGCTTTGCAACTTCTTGTTGTAAAGTTTTTGGATTTACAGATTAGAGGGCCAAGAAGACGATGGACAAACATTTTAAATGTTTTCAAGCAAACCATAAATGTACCAAAAACACGAATGATATGAATACAGAGCAAACTACCATGGAGCTATTTTGTGCTCATATTGCTGCTTCCAGCACATTCTCCATGTTTGCCTTGTGCAGTTGTCGCATTCACGTGGATGTTTTTGTCCGCCTCATTAGGTCAGCGCCGCATGTTATTAATAATAACATATTATTAATAACGTTGTTGTTGCCACGGAATCTCTCGTCTTGTATTGTGATTTTAATGATTTGTGTACCCCGTTTGAAATTAATGACATTTGTTTAGCTTCGCCTTCAAGCAATGTGAGGGCATGTCTGCAGCGGCTGCATTTTGGAGAAAGGATGCTTTCATCTCCCGAAATATGTCTCTTTCATCACCCGAATGAGTTGGGTCTCTTGCTGGGATGTTTATATGTTAAACATGTCAGTGCTTTTATGCTGTGAAGGATATTTTTAAAGGGAAATCTCCTTGACAGCTCATGATGATGATGATGATAAGCCCAGCCTCATTTCATCGGACGCTTTTTTCCAGAGAAAGAGTAACTCCCACGTATCAGTACTGACATCATGGGAGACAGATTACCAGACATTTTGACCGAGCTCTCTGCTGTAAAAGTCAGTGTGTCACATGCACATTTATACTGCTAAATTTGGAGCGCCACAAGTGAAGTGAATTATATTCATATAGCGCTTTTCTCTAGTGACTCATAACACTTTTACATAGTGTAAACCAATATCTAAGTGGCACTGGGAGCAGGTGGGTAAAGTGTCTTGCCCAAGGACACAAGGGCAGTGACTAGGATGGCGGAAGCGGGGATCGAACCTGGAACCCTCAAGTTGCTGGCTCGGCCACTCTGCCAACTGAGCTATACCGCCCGTTAAGTAGATTTCATCTCATACACACCCGGTTTGCCAGAGAATAAGAAGTGAAATAGCAAGTATTCAAACAAGTGTATATCAGTGGTTCTCAAATGGGGGTTTGCGTACCCTTGGGGGTACTTGAAGGTATGCCAAGGGGTATGTGAGATTTTTTTTAAATATTCTAAAAATAGCAACAATTGAAAAATACTTCATACAAATATTTATTGAATAATACTTCAACAAAATATGAATGTAAGTTCATAAACTGTGAAAAAAAAAAAATGCAACAATGCAATATTCAGTGTTGACAGCTAAATTTTTGGTGGACATGTTCCATAAATATTGATGTTAAAGATTTCTTTTTTTGTGAAGAAATGTTTAGAATTAAGTTCATGAATCCAGATGGATCTCTATTACAATCCCCAAAGAGGGCACTTTAAGTTGATGATTACTTCTATGTGTAGAAATCTTTATTTATAATTGAATCACTTGTTTATTTTTCAACAAGTTTTTAGTTATTTTTATATCTTTTTTTCCAAATAGTTCAAGATAGACCACTACAAATGAGCAATATTTTGCACTGTTATACAATTTATTAAATCAGAAACCGATGACATCGTGCTGTATTTTACTTCTTTATCTCTTTTTTTTTCAACCAAAAATGCTGTGCTCTGATTAGGGGGTATTTGAATTAAAAAAATGTTCACAGGGGGTACATCACTGAAAAAAGGTTGAGAACCACTGTGCTAGGTGGTGTTAGGGTAAATGTTTTCAGATTTTCCAGGACAGAACCATATTACAATTGAAAGATGAGAAGTGTTTTTTTTGCATCATTAATGCAAGCGGTCATGAAAGGCAAATTATTCGCCACTGGAGCGGCAATTCAGACATGCAAGGTGCCTCCAAGTCAGAGAGTGTTTATTACCACCGCCATGAGAGACGAGGTGTGGAAGTGTGCGAAACAACTCCACAAACATACATCCCGGATTATAGCGATAGTTCTAATCAATCAATCAATCAACCAATGTTTATTTATATAGTCCTAAATAACAAGTGTCTCAAAGGGCTGCCTGCACAAGCCACAACGACATCCTTGGTTCAGATCCCACATCAGGGCAACAATGAGAGACCTTGGAGAGGACCCCCACCCCCCACCCCCCCACACGCACACCCCAGGGTGAACGGTGCAATGCACGTCGAGTGGGTCAAGCATAATATTGTGAAAGTCCAGTCCATAGTGGATCTAACATAATAATGAGAGTCCAGTCCATAGTGGGGCCAACAGGAGACCATCCCGAGCGGAGACAGGTCAGCAGCGTAGAGATTTCCCCAACCGATGCACAGGGTCCCAACTTTGGACAGCCAGCACTTCATCCTTGGCCACCGAACCTGTGCCCCCCCCCCCCCACACACACACACACACACACACTCCCACCCCCGTCACCCTCCACCGCCCCTCCACGATGGAGAGGGCTGCAGAGCAGAAAAGAAAAAAAAAAACGGCAGATCAACTGGTCTAAAAGGGGGGTCTATTTAGAGGCTATCGCAGGGGTGCCCATTACGTCGATCGCAAGTTACCAGTCGACCGCAGGGGGTGTGTCAGTCGATCTCGAGCCAGGCTTTTTAAAAAAAATAGACCTAAAAATTAGTGATCATCAATCTTCACCAAGACCTCACTTAAATGACATTCACGGTACCGGAGGGTCTTGTGAGATGACGCTAGCTGCTGCAAGATCATTATTATTAAAATATGACCGAGAGGAAGGCGAGAAACACTTTTTAATTCAAAAGACTCTCGCACCGTACCTTCCGTCAAAACTCTAAAGGCCGACTGCACATTTCCTATCTTCACAATAAAAGCCCTGCTTCATGCTGCCTGCGCTAACTAAATACAGAGTCTCGGAAAACTGGCGTGCACAAGCGATCCCTCAGAAAGCTGGCGTGCACATCACTTGTGCACGTCAGCTTTCCGAGACTCTTATTTTGTTAGCGCAGGCAGCATGAAGCAGGGCTTTTATTGTGAAGATAGGAAATGTGCAGTCGGCCTTTAGAATTTTGACGGAAGGGACGGCGCGAAAGTCTGTTGAAATAAAAAGTGTTTCTCGCCTTCCTCTCTGTCATTTTTTCATAATAATGAACTGGCAGCAGCCAGCGTCATCTCACAAGACCCTCGGGTGCCGTGAATGTCAATCAAGCAAGCTACGGAATTTGCCGCCAATGTTTTTCTTGTAAAGTGTGTGGAAGCTGGATGAATTAGATGCCAAAAACCAACCACTTTCATGTGGTATTGTACAGAAAGGACAACTTTTTTTCTCCTCCATTTGAAAATGTGGGCGTTATCATCATTACTGTCTGATTCCAATCAATGCAAGTCATCAGAATCAGGTAATACACCAACTTATATTCTTGTCTTCGTGAAAGAAAGACATCTATATGTGTTACACATGCTTGTGTTATCATTAAACACATTTAACTTGTTTACAAAAATGTCTCTTTCATAAATAAATAAATATAAATTATATACATGTATATAAATGAGGTAGATCCCCTCGAGTTGGTCAATTGAAAAGTAGCTCGCCTGCAGAAAAATTGTGGGCACGCCTGGGCTATAGTATATAAATGAGTTTTAAGATGGGACTTAAATGTTTCTACTGAGGTAGCATCTCTAACTGTTATTATTAAAAAAATAAATGTGTTAACCAAAGTTGTCCAAAGTGCGGCCCAACATTTTTGAACCACAAAATGCAAAATGGTGTGTGTGATGTTATTAACTACTCAGTGGTTAGAGTGTCCGCCCTGAGATCGGTGGGTTGTGAGTTCAAACCCCGGCCGAGTCATACCAAAGACTATAAAGAATGGGACCCATTTCCTCCCTGCTTGGAACTCAGCATCAAGGGTTGGAATTGGGGGTTAAATCACCAAAAAATGATTGACGGGCGCAGCCACTGCTGCTGCTCCTGCTCTCCTCACCTCCCAGGGGGTGAAAAAGGGTGATGGGTCAAATGCAGAGAATAATTTCGCCACACCTAGTGTGTGTGTGACAATCATTGGTACTTTAACTTTAACTTTGTCGACAGAACACAAATGCTCTCTTTCCTGGAATGTATCAAATTAGATCACACATCATTACCAACTTTGGTTTGGTGTTCGTTAGAGTGTAATTCGGTGAACAAAATCATCTTTTTTCGGTGTTATGGCTTTTTGGTAGTTCGGACACTCCTGGTTTTGAGGGCTTTAACATACACAAAAAAAATGTAAACCGGCGTTTTCTGTGGATAATTCTCTCAAAAGTGCCTTCTGTAGAATGGGATATCAGCAACAAATGCTGTTGATGTTTTTAAGAACAGGACGTGCAGAAATAGAAAAATAACCATGCTTTAAAATTCACAGGAAGTCTACAAATTTTTGTTTGGAATGTGCCATTTTTGGCAGGATTTGGGACTTGGGAGATTCTCATTTTTAGTTTAGTTGATATCAGCGGAAGATTGTAGCGTGAATTCAGTGCCTGGTACTATGCAGTATCCTCTAATGATTAATTGTATTAATAATATATTAAAATTAATTATTCATTATTGTTATGTATCAACCAGAATTGTTGCCACAGTTCATTTCATTGCAGCTATAACGTGCCTTTTCATCCACCATCACTGTACTTGTAAACATCGCAAAGTACAACCACAATAACAAGAATATTGCTGACAATGTCAAACGTGTTTTTGTCAAGGCGGAATGTTCACTGCTCACAAGTGTATCTAATTGTGTGGCCAGTAAGCGTAAGCTGTCACTCATACGCATCACCAGCAGAATACACGTTCAGTCCTCGTGCGTGTTCCTCTTAAAGATGTGTGTTTGTAATTCAGCATGAGGCTCAAGGATGTGTGGAAAATGTCTCCGGAAGACAAAGAGATGGTCTGTGAAGCTGCGCATGAAAATCCTCCCTGGAATGGAATGGAACACCTGTCTAATAGCTGGCTGTGGTGTCTATTGAAATGTTGCACTGCTGTATGCAATGACTTGATGATACATTATTGGCTCCATGTCATACAGTACAAACACGCTTTGATTTGATTTTTTTTGTATTCCTTTTATGTCATTCAGGTTGCTTTATATTGAATCATGCATGTTAGGTTCATTTTGGGCATGTTTTGAAACATGCGAAACATTCATTCAAGGTTAGTGGAGGTAATAATGAGACTAATTAAATCACCGTATTGTTCTTATGCAAATAGAGAAGTCAAGTGTGTGTGTTTGTTTAGAAGCTGGCATCTCATTAGATCACCTTGGGTTATGAATAGAAAGCAAGTATTTAGGAACACTAATTATGTTATGTTTATGTGTAATGTTTAGTTAAGAACTCGTCTGCAACAAACCACCAGTTTTTCAGACAAAAGACAATCACCGTATTTTTATTTCTTCACATATGTAATTTACAATTATGTTGTAAGACTTTTTTTTTTACATATTTGTGTAAAATAGAGACAAGTTATAGTGTAATAATGTGCTATCTACCTGATGCTATTGCATTCTTCATAAAAATACATCAGGAGGTTGCCTGCAGCCACAGTTACCGTATTTTTCGGAGGTCGCACCCGCCGAAAATGCAAAATAAAGAAGGAAAAAAAACATATATAAGTCGCACTGGAGTATAAGTCGCTTTTATTGGGGAAATTAATTTGATAAAACCCAACACCAAGAATAGACATTTGAAAGGCAATTTAAAATAAATAAAGAATAGTGAACAACAGGCTGAATAAGTGTATGTTATGTGAGGCATAAATAACCAACTGAGAAGGTGCCTGGTATGTTAACGTAATATATTATGGTAAGAGTCATTCAAATAACTATAACATATAGAACATGCTATACGTTTACCAAACAATCTGTCACTCCTAATTGATAAATTCCATGAAATATTTCACGTCTAGTCTCTTACGTGAATGAGCTAAATAATATTATTTGGTATTTTACGGTGATGTGTTAATAATTTCACACATAAGTCGCTCCTGAGTATAAGTCGCACCCCCGGCCAAACTATGAAAAAAACTGCGACTTATACTCCGAATAATACGGTATTAATAATGCCTCTGTTGGTGCGAATTAGAGACCCTGGCACGCGGTTTGCTTGTATAGCCCTACTGTAGCTACGAAGATAAATAATTTGTCAGTTTGAGATGAATACGCATCGGTAAATATTGTGATAAGTAAATACAAACGTATAAAAAAAAGACCGTATTAGAGTGACAACACTGCAATCAAAGACTGGCGTTTTTTAAAGTGATTCTGTCATTATTATCATGTTTCCATATATGGTGAAGAACGCACTTGAGTCATGACGACAGCCCTCCCTGGCTCGTCAGACTTTCACATCAGTCGTCTGCTCACTTGTCCTTCCCCGCCACATCGATTTTTCTTTTCATTGCGGCCAAGCTGGCTTTCACACCCCTGCGTCGTCCTCCGCAAGGTCCCTCAGCTCATGAATTGTGTGTAGCCCTCGGCACCCGTTACTATGACATCCATCCAGATCCGCATGGCCTCCGGGGAAGGCGCCACCATGTAGTAAAGGCGGTCATGAGTCTTCACACAGAAGGTCAAAGACGGGTTGGGGCTCTGGAGGGTTCAAGGGAGAGGGAGGAGAAGAGTATTTTACAAAAATAAAAAAAAAGCACCTGTTGCACCTTTGTCCTCTGAGACACAAAATGACAACAGATGAATTGAGCGTGTAAAAGTTACAATAGATTTTACGGTAAAAAAATGTTTACAGCTCAGTCGACAACATTTTCCGTTTACAGTAATACACTGTAAAAACAAAAAAACGATTTTAAAGGGGAACTGCCCTTTTTTGGGAATGTTGCCTATCATTCACAATCCTTATTTAAGACAAGCACACATATGTTTTTCTTTTTGTAAGCATTCTAAATAGTAAATTATGGCGAGCAAAAGTCTGCTTACAATCCATTGTAAGCAGACTTTTGCTCGCATTAATTTACTTTGGCAGTCGCTCTATTCTGCCTATAAAGTGCTTAAAAAACATCCAATCACTTCCATCAGCGCTTTTATATGCTATAAAGATATATGTAATGTAGTAACAGGCACATTTATATTAACATGTAATATTTATATATTTCGATCATTTTAAGCATACAGTGGCCCATTAATTTAGCATCACAACGTTCGCTTTTTCCTTCCACTACAACACTGATTACTGCTCATGTAGACGTCATGAGAGACAACAAACACAATAAAACATCACTTACTGTACAATGTCTGCTCTCGCTGGGATGCCAATCTTAACAATGTTGATATAATCCCGTTTAGATATAGAATAACTCATAAGCCTCACGAATGGTAAAAAAAAAAAAGAAAAAAAGTTGGGTACAAACCAGTGTCTTTCACGTGTCTTCTTCGCCATCTCCAGGTCTAAATTGTCCGTCAAAGTTTACCAAGTTCTAAAAAAGTAGGTCCTTAACGTTAGCGCTTATAATAACAATGTCGCTAATACTTGGTTAATATTCAGATCACGTAATGTAAATAGAGTAATGTTGGTGCTTTTTGGATGGTTATTTATTGGGTTGTATGGTCAGAATAAATGAAATGGATGCAATGATGCCATTGCTCCCATTAGCTCCATTTTAAAGGAGCCAATTTGTTTTGCCTGTTGTTCACAATCATTATGTGAGACATGACGATTGATGTTTTTGTTTTTTATCGCATTCTAAATATTAAATAAATGTGATCAAAAGTCTGCTTACAAAGGGGCCTATGGCAGCCGCAAAATTTAGCCTATAAAGCCCTTAAAAAACATCCAAACACCTCTATTGAGATTTTACATACATGATGTAAGTATTTATGTAATGTAGTAATGGGCACACATTTATAATATTATAATATTTACATATTGTGATCCTTTTAATCATAGGTGGCGCATTAATTTAAAAAAGTATCACGTTTGCTTTTTTTTTCTTTATCACAAATTTCTGCCTAGTGCAGACTTCATGAGAGCCAACAAACACAATAAAACATCACTTACTGTATAAGGTCTGCTGTTGCTTGGATGCTATCTGCTAGGATGTTCTTATATTCCCATTGAGGTGAAGAATGATTTATAATCCTTGCGGAGAAACGGAGTGCATGGGGGCGTGGGGGTACAAAGAATCTTTTTTTGTCGTTCTCACCATTTCTGGGTCCTAAATGGCTGTCGGATTACATTCTAAGGAATGTACTTTCCAATTGAGATGCATGATTTATGATCTACAATAAACTTACAGGGATCAAGAAAGCGAGGAAACAGCCGACCAAAACAAAGGTACACAGGGTAGTGATCACAGCGCCGCTATAAATAGTTTGCGCTTATAATAATAATATCACTATTACTTGGTTAATATTCAAGTCACAAAATGTAAGTGTAGTATTGCTGGCGCTTTTTGAATGGTTATTTATTGGATTTTATGCACAAAATAGAGGAGCTCCCATTGGCTCCACTGTACGATTATTTTTATTTACATTTATTTATCATTTAGAATGCATTAAAAAAATCCATCCGTCGTCATGTCGTCCATAGTGATTGTAAACGATAGGCAAATTTTTTACAAAGTGCAGTTTTCGTATATTTCCAAGTTAAAATGCATTTGAAAAGAAAAAAGACATTTGTTCTTGTCTCTCATAAGGATTGTGATATATAGGCATAATTCCCCCCAAAAAACTGCAGTTATACTTTAAGGTAAAAGCAGTTGTACTGTTTCACTTTTAAATTTACAGTAATAAGCTGAAAAAAAGACAAAAAAAAAAAACACTGTACATTTTACATAAAAGTTCTGCAAACTCAGCTGTAAGTTTTTTATTGCAAAAGCTATCGATTTTTTTTTTACATTGTACATAAAATAAAAAAATGTAATCCAGAGGCAATTATGTAATAGGCAAATTTTTATGCATTAATATTTATATATATATTGTTCACTTTTACAAGTGACCCTCTGAGGGCAGCCATAACTGCGATGTTGCCCTCAATGAAAACGGGTTTGACATCTTAAGTACAGAACAATGTGTGGATTAAAAAAAAAAAATAGAAATGATGAATACATGAAAAAATGAGGCGGTGGTTACCTTGGTGGCACTGCGTAGGTGATCGTAATACACTTCTTCAATGGCCTGGAAGTAAATGAGTCCTTTCAGTTTGGTCTCATGCTTGTCTGTGAGATGAAGAAGAAGAAGAAACAAATAGATTTATTAATTGATTGATTTTGGCATTACATTTACAACTTTACAATACTTTCAAAGATTGTTCCTAAAGTATGAAATATAGAATGTAATTAGAAGTGTGTCTATTTCAAGCCTAGCCTGAAGTCTTTAGCAGCCCAATAACCTGACTAGTTTTTCACCAACACCCTGATTGTCTTGATGCTCCAAGGGTGAAAGCACAGTTGCAAAAAAGCGCTTTGAGATTCCACCTCTATCCAAATAAACACAACTTTCCTTTTGTCGCTTCAGAGACAAACATCCGCCGACAATTAACCGCAATCTTTTGAAATGGCGCCCTTTTTTTTCCTTTTTCCTCTGAGCCAAAACTGCTTAGTAATGAGATAAATGTTTTTCAAGCGCGGCTTTGGTTCTAATAGTCTCCAACAAGCCAGGAGCTAGCCTTCACCCCGAGAAAAACACATCTCGCCAAAGCATTGCATCTTATTTCATCAGCGTCATCATCATCACCGTCGTCTTTTAGTCAGGAGTGAGTGGGTGAAAAGGCTACAAGACAAGTGAGCGCAGACGTTACAACATACTTGGAGCACATTTTGGACTTGATTGTGAAACAACACGCCAAGGTATTGTTCCCGAAAAAATGCCGTTTTCATGTGGAATCCAGCAGATATTGTGATGTGTCCAACCAAACTGGCGTCGGTTTGACGAGCAAAACAAGTCTACTTAGTGCACCTTTAATTAGTGTCTGCTGGTTGACAGAAAAAAAACATAACAAAAGAGCGTTCAAAGCCCAGAACACCGAGAGTGAAGTGCATTAATCACGTTTGGACCTGAAATTTTCGACAAGAAGTTTATAACGAAGAGTAAATTCCAGCTTGATACATTTAATCCTTAAATCAATCTGTAAACCTGATGGAATTATTTGGAGGAGAAACAACAGACTTTAAGCCCCTCATGGTAAAGTATTGTAGTGCTACACAACTTTTTTTTTAGCTGATATCTATTTAATGTTCTCTTTCATGCAAAATTGTATTTAATTAGGGTCCTTTGAGCCTGCTTTTAGGATCAAACTTATCTTTTATCACTTGTTTGCTTTATTTTTAGGTGAAGTAATCAAATGGTTTCTTTTAGATTATGGCATTAAGAAGGTTAGTTAGGCACATGATACCCCCTCTGATGCGCCCCGATTTAGATTAGCTTGCCTTATATATTCACCGACCACTTTACACAGGGCAGGCTTCGCTTCACATCTTAAATACAAACTGGAGTTCTACTGTCAATCAGTCATTTTTTTTTTTGTGTCGTCGTTAAAATCTGGCTGATGTTAGCACTGTAGCTCACATAATGTCAGGGCCAGCCCCTGGTATTAACACTCTAAGCCAGTGGTTCTTAACCTGGGTTCGATCGAACCCTAGGGGTTTGGTGAGTCGGCCTCAGGGGTTCGGCGGAGGTCAAAACACACCCGACTCATCGTGTAAATACAAATTTCTCCCTATCGGCGTATTACGGATATGGCAACAGCTGACTGATTTGCAGGTGTGAAATTTGTTGTGAGTTTCTGCACTGTGTTGGTTTTGTTGATTGAACAAGGTGATGTTCATGCACGGTTCATTTTGTGCACCAGTGAAAAAAACATGGTAACACTTTAGTATGGGGAACATATTCACCATTAATTAGCTGCTTATTAACATGCAAATTAGTAATATATTGGCTCTTACCTAGTCATTATTAAGTACTTTTTAATGCCTTATTCGGCATGTCCTTAATATAACCCTAACCCTCTAACCCTGACCCTAACCAAATAACTCTAAATTAAGTCTTTATTAGTTAGAATATGTTCCCCTAGTGTTCAAATAACTCTAAATTAAGTCTGTGTTACTTAGAATATGTTCCCCATACTAAAGTGTTACCAAAAACATATAACTTTGTCTTGAATTTGAAAAAAAAAAAAAAAAAAATTCCACTAAAGAAGGGTTCAATGAGTGCGCATATAAAACTGGTGGGGTTCGGTACCTCCAACAAGGTTAATAACCACTGCTCTATGCAGTTGTGTAGGTCCTGGGAGGGACCACATGATTATGGTGACCAGTCACTTCAGTAGATGATCATTAATGTGGTCCTTGTTCTCTGCTCTGTTTCAACCTTAATGGACTAAATTTTCTCATGAATAAAATTATACTTTGTTTCTAATAAACTTTTTTTTAGCAATGAGTCAACATGTCCTTTGTAATAGTTTGAGTTCGGTTTAGCAGCATCGCCATCCAAAAGCCCATAGAGATAATTGTTCATATAGTATGCAGATTTACAGCCATAATACTAAAATACTAAAGGGGAACTGTACTTTTTTTGGGGGGGGGATTTTGCCTATCGTTTACCATCTTTATGCAAGTCAAGAACAAATGTTTTTTTTTTTTTTTTTTTTTCATGCATTCTCTCTCTTGCAGTCAGTCGGATTCGACAAGACTGTTCGATTTCATGACTGTGCTTTGGTGCATATAAATGACCTCCAGGGTGTTCTGTCTCTTGCCATTATCTGTCCTTGATGAAGACTGATGTCAAGGGCCTTCATGGTCCTCGCAGCCACATCTTTAAAACATTGACGACGTCTCCCCTGATTCCGGCTCCCTTTAGATAACTGGGAGTATAGCAGTTGTCGTGGTAGTCGGTTGTGGTTAATTCGATAGATCGATAGATCGATAGATCGATAGATAGATAGATAGATAGATAGATAGATAGATAGATAGATAGATAGATAGATAGATAGATAGATAGATAGATAGATAGATAGATAGATAGATAGATCGTACTTTATTGATTCCTTCAGGAAAATTTAAATTTAAATTTAAATCAATCAATCAATCAATGTTTACTTATATAGCCCTAAATCGAACCCAGGTTAAGACTGTGTTGGATCCATTGTGGATTGAACTTTCACAGTATCATGTTAGACCTGCTCGACATCCATTGCTTTCCTCCTCTCTAAGGTTCTCATAGTCATTATTGTCACCGACGTCCCACTGGGTGTGAGTTTTCCTTGCCCTTATGTGGGCCTACCGAGGATGTCGTGGTGGTTTGTGCAGCCCTTTGAGACACTAGTGATTTAGGGCTATATAAGTAAACATTGATTGATTGATTGATTGATAAATCACTAGTGTCTCAAAGGGCTGCACAAACCACTACGACATCCTCGGTAGGCCCACATAAGGGCAAAGAAAACTCACACCCAGTGGGACATCGGTGACAATAATGACTATGACAACCTTGGAGAGGAGGAAAGCAATGGATGTCGAGCGGGTCTAACATGATACTGTGAAAGTTCAATCCATAATGGATCCAACACAGTCGCGAGAGTCCAGTCCAAAGCGGATCCAACACAGCAGCGAGAGTCCCGTTCATAGCGGAGCCAGCAGGAAACCATCCCAAGCGGATGCGGATCAGCAGCGCAGAGATGTCCCCAGCCGATACACAGGCAAGCAGTACATGGCCACCGGATCGGACCGGACCCCCTCCACAAGGGAGAGTGGGACATAGAAGAAAAAGAAAAGAAACGGCAGATCAACTGGTCTAAAAAGGGAGTCTATTTAAAGGCTAGAGTATACAAATGAGTTTTAAGGTGAGACTTAAATGCTTCTACTGAGGTGGCATCTCGAACTGTTACCGGGAGGGCATTCCAGAGTACTGGAGCCCGAACGGAAAACGCTCTATAGCCCGCAGACTTTTTTTGGGCTTTGGGAATCACAAATAAGCCGGAGTCCTTTGAACGCAGATTTCTTGCCGGGACATATGGTACAATACAATCGGCAAGATAGGATGGAGCTAGACCGTGTAGTATTTTATACGTAAGTAGTAAAACCTTAAAGTCACATCTTAAGTGCACAGGAAGCCAGTGCAGGTGAGCCAGTACAGGCGTAATGTGATCAAACTTTCTTGTTCTTGTCAAAAGTCTAGCAGCCGCATTTTGTACCAACTGTAATCTTTTAATGCTAGACATGGGGAGACCCGAAAATAATACGTTACAGTAATCGAGACGAGACGTAACAAACGCATGGATAATGATCTCAGCGTCTTTAGTGGACAGAATGGAGCGAATTTTAGCGATATTACGGAGATGAAAGAAGGCCGTTTTAGTAACGCTTTTAATGTGTGCCTCAAAGGAGAGAGTTGGGTCGAAGATAATACCCAAATTCTTTACCGTGTCGCCTTGTTTAATTGTTTGGTTGTCAAATGTTAGAGTTGTATTATTAAATAGAGTTCGGTGTCTAGCAGGACCGATAATCAGCATTTCCGTTTTTTTTGGCGTTGAGTTGCAAGAAGTTAGCGGACATCCATTGTTTAATTTCATTAAGACACGCCTCCAGCTGACTACAATCCGGCGTGTTGGTCAGCTTTAGGGGCATGTAGAGTTGGGTGTCATCAGCATAACAGTGAAAGCTAACACCGTATTTGCGTATGATGTCACCTAGCGGCAGCATGTAGATGCTGAAGAGTGCAGGGCCAAGGACCGAACCCTGGGGAACTCCACACGTTACCTTAACGTAGTCCGAGGTCACATTGTTATGGGAGACACACTGCATCAGATAAGAGTTAAACCAAGACAGGGCTAAGTCTGACATACCAATTCGTGTTTTGATACGTTCTAATAAAATATTATGATCGACGGTATCGAAAGCAGCGCTAAGATCGAGGAGCAGCAACATAGATGACGCATCAGAATCCATCGTTAGCAATAGATCATTAGTCATTTTTGCGAGGGCTGTCTCCGTGGAGTGATTTGCCCTGAAACCGGATTGAAAGGTTTCACATAGATTGTTAGACGCTAAGTGTTCATTTAACTGCTCCGCAAAAATTTTTTCGAGGATTTTTGAAATAAAGGGAAGGTGAGACACCGGTCGGTAGTTTACCATGAGGTCAGGATCGACGATAGGTCTTTTAAGAAGAGAATGAATAACCGCTTTTTTGAATGCTAGGGGAACAGTGCCCGAGGAGCGTGATTAGTTTATAATATTTAGCACTGATGGACCTAATAATACAAAGAGCTCCTTGATCAGTTTCCCAGGAAGAGGGTCAAGTAAACATGTTGTTTGTTTTATTCCATTTACACGTTGTAACAATTCCTCTAATGTTATTTCCTCAAAACGAGAGAAACTATTTTGGAGGGCAGTATCCACCGTATATACCATCGTGTCAGTGTTAATAGAACCCCGTTGTAGCTGGGACGCATTGTCTTTAATCTCCTTTCTAATGACTTCAATTTTCTTACTAAAGAATTGCATAAAGTCATCAGCTGAGTGGGTTGAGCTACTGGAAGGGGTCCCTTGTTGGGTTAGCGATGCTACCGTACTAAACAAAAATTTAGGATCGTTTTTATTACGGTGGATGAGATTTGAGTAATATTTAGCTTTAGCTAAGGTAAGCATGCGTTTATAAGTTATTAAACCATCACTCCATGCTTGATGGTGCACCTCAAGTTTAGTCGTGCGCCATTTGCGTTCCAGCTTTCTACATAATAATTTCTGAGCTCTAGTTTCTTCTGTAAACCACGGGGTGCGCTTTTTTGGAGCCTTTTTTAACTTTAGCGGTGCTATGTTATCAATGGTTTCGTGCAGGGCGTCGTTAAAGTTGTTAGTGAGGCTATCAATAGAGCCCACATATTTTGGGAATGGTGCCATTACCGAGGGCAGTAGGTCAGCAAGAGTTGTCGTTGTGGCAGCATTAATGTTGCGGCTGCTATAGCAGTTATTATTATTATTAGTTTGACGAACATGCGTCTGAACCTCGAATTTTATAAGGTAATGATCGGACAATACTTTTCGATGGACGTGATCCAACCAGAGGGTTTTCTCACTGAGTCAGACATCGATGGAAGCCCAGTACGGCACAGAATCTCATTTTGGATTTTTTTAAGCATTCAAACTCGTAAATAAATGCAATCAAAAGTGTGCTTACCACGAAGCCAATTGGAGTCGCTCTCTAAAGCGCTTCAAAACATATCTGAACACTTCCATCAGGCTTTTATATACACAATGTAAGTACATGTATATGTACGTTAATGTAATAAAAGGCACATTCATATTAACATGTAATAATTACATATTATAATCATTTCAAGCATACTGTGGGGCATTATTTTCAAAAACGCCTCACAACGGTCGCTTTTGCCTTCAACAACATCATTGATCAATACTCACTGCAGACATCATTAGAGCCAACAAACATAATAAAACATCACTTACGGTCTTAATGTCTGATTTCACCGGGATGCGAATTGCTAGGATGTTCATATATTCCCAATTAGATGAAAAATAATTCATAATCATCGCAAAGAAAAAAGGGGGGTGGAACCAAGCATCTTCTCGGATCTTTTTCGCCGTTACCATGTCTAAATTGGATGCCAAAGTTGACCAATTTGTCGGATTATGTCCTCATCTTTCTACTATTCAGGTGAGAGGCATGATATATGATCTACAATAAACTTTCACGAGCCCTGAGGCGAGAAAACAGCTCACCAGACAATGATTTCAATGTAGCAGCAACAAGTATGATAGTTTTCTGTAACAATGCACTACTAAAAATAGTTTGTCTGCGTTATAATAATATTACTAATACTTAGTTAATTTTTAAGTCATGAAATGTAAATGGAGTATTGTTGGTGCTTTTTGCATGTTTTAGACGGCTTTATTAAAGGAGGACCTCTCATTTTCTCCATTGTAAGCGGAATTTTATTTCCGAGTTAGAATACATCCATCTTGTGCGTGAATGTGAGTGTGAATGTTATCTGTCTATCTGTGTTGGTCCTGGGATGAGGTGGCGACTTGTCCAGGGTGTCCTCCGCCTTCCGCCCGATTGTAGCTGAGATAGGCACCAGCGCCCCCCACAACCCCAAAGGGAATAAGCGGTACAAAATGGATGGATGGATGGATCTTTTTGTATTTCTTAATGATTGTGAATGATAAACAAAATTCCCCCCAAAAAGTCCAGTTCCCCTTTAAGTTTATATTGTAGCCACGATTTTCCCAAAATACATATTGTCTACAACATTTGCTTTTGCCCATTTATTGTGTTTTGTGTACATTTGCAATTAATGTCGAAGCGGCATTAACTGTTTTGAATTGGCTTCACTGTGGTAGGAAATATCTAACACTTTTTTCTTTCCCCTTGTACTTCCATCCATCCATCCATTTCTATCGCTTGTCCCTTTTTATCAAACAATTTTTTTGGTCTTTTTTATATGACCTTTGGACGCTATCTTGAATATGAACATGACTATTGAACGTACCGAATTGAACTGAGTTGTAATTGTTTTTAAAGTATTTTTGTTTATTGTTCATACATGATTACTCATAGTAAATAGAAGTCTTTACATAACTTATAAAATATTATTAATACATTATTTCTTCATTTGTAATTATAAACAGACTTGGACTACATTTTTGTTGGTTGTGTCTCTTATGCACACAGTTAGGCACCTATAACTAAATCTGCCCATGGTCATCAAGCATAAAACAAACTTGTTTATCAATGTGAGTTGGTTCCAGGCCTGACAATTGTAAATTAATTTAAACCAAGTAGGAATTATTAATTATACATTGATATTATTTCTATTGTGTTACAAATTGAGAACAAAAGGTGAACATATGTATTTGCTATGAAGTGGAAAAGGGGTAGGAATACATAAGCTTTTCTTTTTACTACTCATTTTCAGACATATTGTAAAGAGAAATGAAAATATGTAAAATATGTGATGTATTAAAGCTGTATACATGTTTTAATTATACTTCCACATACCAACCAACCAATATTTTAGGGTTCCTCACAAGGAAACCTTACAATGTATTAAAACTAGGGGTGTGGGAAAAAATCGATTCGAATACGAATCGAATCGTTTACGTTGTGCGATTTAGAATCGAATCTCATTTTTTTTTTAAATCTATTTTTTTTTTATCAATCTAACAAACCACTACACAGCAATACCATAACAATGCAATCCAATTCCAAAACCAAACCTGACCCAGCAACACTCAGAACTGCAATAAACAGAGCAATTGAATGGAGACAAACACGACACAGAACAAACCAAAAGTAATGAAACAAAAATGAATATTATCAACAACAGTATCAATATTAATTATAATTTCAGCATAGCAGTGATTAAAAATCCCTCACTGACATTATCATTAGACATTTATAAAAATAATAAAAAAGAACAATAGTGTCACAGTCGCTTACACTTGCACCGCATCTCATAAGCTTGACAACACACTGTGTCCAATATTTTCACAAAGATAAAATAGGTCAAATTTTTGGTTCGTTTAATAGTTAAAACAAATTTACATTATTGGAATCAGTTGATAAAACATTGTCCCCTACAATTATAAAAGCTTTTTTTTTTTTTTTTTTTAAATCTACTACTCTGCTAGCATGTCAGCAGACTGGAGTGGATCCTGCTGAAATCCTATGTATTGAATGAATACAGCATCGTTTTGAATTGGAAAAATATAGTTTTTGAATCGAGAATCGAATCGAAAAAATCAATATATTATCGAATCGTGACCCCAAGAATCGATATTGAATCGAATCGTGGGACACCCAAAGATTCACAGCCCTAATTAAAACCATAAACTGCTCTAAACTTGTATACAATATATTAGCTTGCAAGTTATTGTGATGTAGAAAAATCCCATTTATTCACAAATTTACTGGAGATTTCCCATATTTTGAAATGGAAATTTATATGCTCCTCTTAAACACACTAGATAAAGGTGTTTTATAAATCCCATGATGTTTTAACTACAACATTAGCGCCCCATCAAACATTATGTCGCTACAGGTCTGACATTTCCCCCAAAAAATAATGTTTAAAAAAAAACTTAAGTCTTTGTCCAGCTGTTTACTGACATATACTATTCAGGTTTAGATAACTTTTACTGCACAAGAATATCAGCTCCAAATATCGGTTATTGGGCTTCTTGACTAATAATAATCGGTATTGGTCCTGAAAATATCTTATTGGTCGATCTCTAATACTCTCTAATACTAGTATACTGTAATGATATAACGTATGCCGATCCTTACCCACGTAGTAGCAGAAATTCCTTTTGAGTCGGTCAAAAACGAACCAGCGCTTCTTCCACGATTTGATTTTGCCGCCCATCTTGACCAGATGACCTTTGCACATCTTCTCTGTGAGGATGACAAAAGGGCAAGTGTCGATGCTGTGGCCCGACGACTCCACGTGCGCACGCAAGTCGAACTCCTCTTTGAGATTGGGAAGGTAGCGCGTCATTGGACGGGCCTGCAAAGAAAGAAATACTTGATTGAGTCGACATGTGCTAGCAGAGCTTAACTGTAATCACTACAGTCTGGACTCCACATATCCAAACTAAAACTACATTATTGCTCTGTCAGCTCCTTTAGGGTGGTTTGATGACTCTGCATAATTCTGTGTGAGTGATAGGAAGAAAGGCTTGGGTTTTCTCTGCCACCTCAGAAAAAACTTGGCTCTCCAACTACTACCATGATGACCAACATTAAAATACAGTCGCATAGTTGGCCTAAGTATTCATTAAAATCAAGGCAGAGATAGTATTTAACAAGTATACTTATTTTTTCTGCCTCTGTAACATTACACACAGTTTGAACAGTAACACTGTGTTTGAATATTTAATTAGGTGATTAGATTGAACCTGCATACCACTAGTGGCATAGTTCTGACTGGAAGTATGTGTACCACAGTTTGAGAATCCCCGATCATAATTGAGCTGAAATACTTATGAAACAGCCAAAACTAGGGATGGGTACTAACATGACGTAAAGAAAATTACAGTGGTGATATTGTACCAGTAACACCTTGTAAGTAATGCATCCAGAAAGAAGCACAAAGAGTCTGACGCTCTTTTTAAACTTAGTTGCTGACCCGAACACGGCCATTTAGCATCGCAGCGCTAGTCAGTAGCCACAACAACACAACGCTTTCTCATTGTGTACCAAAGACAGTTACGGCATGTGAGGATGCTGCATTCATGAACCCCTGGAATTGTGAGTATTGACAAGCAAGTTGTGTTGTTTGCATGTTCTCTATGTCAGTGAATCTCAAACTGTTGTACTAGTGGTAGACGTGCTCTATACTGGTACGCCAAAGAATCACTTAATTAAAGTACAGTGTTTTATTTTCCTTTATTCAAAAGCAGTGTTACATTGGCCAAAAGTATTAAAAATACATGTCTAATAAAATGTCTGCCTTGTTTTTAATGAATACTTAGGCCTACTAGGCTACTGTATTTAAATGTTGGTCATTATGGTGGCACTCGTAAAGCCAAGTGTTTACTGAGGTAGTACTTGGTGAAAAAAGTTTGAATACCACTGCTTTATGTTATGTGTTGCTGCAATGATTATGACCATTTGTTTTGTATTTCTTGTTTTTTGAATGTATGTGTTCAACTCGATTGTCACAACATTCCATGAAAATAAAAAGGGATTGTTTGTCTGTTGTTAAGTAGCGGTTTGGGTGCTGTTTAAAATGATGCCGTTTCTGAAGTACCAATTTGCTACAAGTATCGGTTAAAATGTAAATGAGACCCATCCATAGCCCCACCACCCCACCCGAAAAGGCACAAGACATTGATACAACGTTGATTATACATACATGTCCTTTAAGACTGACTTACAACATAGCAAAATAGTTGTATTTTTAAATTGAAACAACGTGGATTGATGTCTAAGATTGAATCCACGTTGTTGGTTGGGAAATGACTCAATGATTTAATGGTCAAATCGACGTCACAACCTGACATTGAATAAACATTGACAACGTTGCTCAACGTCAGGACCTAATTCAACAAGTTCTCAACGTTGTTTTAATGTCTTGTGTCTGCTGGGACCCATACCCAATTTAAAAGCACTCGGGCATATTTTAAAGTACATTTGTAATTAGTGTTCCCATCATCCTTAGATCCGCCCACCTTCCGTCCTCAGACTGACCTGGGAAAAGTGTTTCTCCCTCATCTTGACCTCCTCCTCCACCAGCCTCCTCCTGTGGGCCGTCTCATCCAGGAGCCTCCTCTCGGCCTCCTCGCGCCTCTTGCGCTCCTCCTCCAGCAGATGTCGCCGAGTCTGCGCTTCCTTCTCCTGGGACCGCCAAGGAGCAGACGGTGAGAGTCAAAGCAGAGGAGAGGGTATGTTAATGGAAGGCAAATATTGCAATACAAAGTCAATGGGAGCCACAGGAGAGTTCAAGTCCCAGTCGCAGGTTTTGTCAAATATTTCCCTGCAGTCTGGGAGAAAAAGACAATTCTTTGCTGATGTAAAATGATCCTTTGCTGCTTTCACACACTTACAATATTCTACCTAGTGTCAATATGTAGAAACAATTCAAAGACTCATAATAACACTTACAACAGGATTTCAACACTTTGAGCCAACAGATCATATTGATATTTATTATTTATTTACTTGTTAATCTATGTTACTGATTAGGCTATGCTATGTTATTTTGTTGGACATTCCATAGTCTATGCCAGGCCTGGGCAATTATTTTGACTCGGGCGCCACATAATACATTTAGAGAAAAAAATGTGTCTGGGGGCCGTTATATCTATTTTTAGGGACACTAGTACAAAACATCATAATAATGTCTGATTGAATGCTAAAAACGTTATGACAGACCGCCTTAATAAACGTAATGGAATTTTACATTTTTCTATCAACGATAAAACACTGAATATTAACAAACTATGAATGTCAAACCCCCTTTCGACCGACATATTTTACACTATAGTGAAACGCAACAAACAGTGAAATATGAATGCGAAGGGTACAAAATAAACCCACCTACAATCTGATATATCACTAAGCTTTAGAACTTTTTTGTGAAATGCTCCTTCCGCGTTTGTGGAAACGCTTCCTGACCACACTGCTTGGGGCCTCGTCTGAGCTGCTGTGACATAGATTACCATAGTAACTAATTAGATTACCATAGTAACTGGTACAGTATATCATCCATAAACTCAGATTCCAACCATTTAAAAACTTTATATAGTTTAAGACTTAGGGTCATGAGAAAACATCACTGCACATCGTAATCGCAGCTACACTTTCTACCTTAAAGATGTAAAAAAAATATTTGGGAATGTCCGGCGGCCCAGATTGAAAAGCTTAACGGGCCGCATTTGGGCCCCGGGCCTTAATTTGCCTGAAAATGCTATACTAAACTATGTTACTGTTTATGCTATGCTATGCTATGTTATTTTGCTTGACATGCTACGGTATGCTACTGGTAATGTTATGTTGCTGGGCCTGGATACTGTTATGTTACTGGTTATGTTATGCTACATTGTGTTGCTGGACATGTTATGCTATGCTGAGGTACTCTATTATTATGCTAAAATATGCTATGCTGCTGGGTATTTTGCTGAACATGTTATGTCATGTTACTGGTTATGCTGTGCTATGTTAGTTTGCTGGACATGCTATGCTATGCTACATTATCATTTTATCATGCCATGCTATTTTATTTTTCTGGAAATGTTATGCTATGCAATGCTAGGTTATTTGGTTATGCTATGCTATTTTATTTGTCTGGACATGCTATGATATGCTATGTTATTGGATATATGCTGTGCTATGTTGCTGAACATCGTATGCTAAGATACAATACTGGTTTTGCTATGCTATCATTTTGCTGGACATTCTTTGCTAAGCTACATTACTGTTATGCTGTGTTATGTTTTTTTGGTGGACATGCTATTTTATGTTGGGGAACATGCTATGCTAAGGTATGTTACAGGGTATGCTTTTCTATGTTACTGGAAATTTTATGCCAAGCTACGTTACTGGTTATGCTTTGCTGTGTAAGTTTGCTGGACATGCTAAGGTATGCTACATTATTATTATGCTATGCTATTTTATTTTGCTGGACATGTTATTATGGTATGCTAAGTTACTGGTTATGTTATGTTGCTGGACATGCTATGTTAAACTATGTTACTGATTATGCTATTTATGTTATTTTTCTGGACATGTTATGCTATGCTATGTTATTTGGTTATGCTATGCTATTCTATTCGTCTGGACATGTTATTGGGTATATGCTCTGCTATGTTGCTGAACATTGTATGCGAAGATACGATACTGGTTTTGCTATGCTGTTATTTTGCTGGACATACTTTGCTAATTAAATTACTGTTATGTTATGTTTTTTTGCTGGACATGCAATGCTAAGCTACATTATAGGGTATGCTTTGCTTTGCTGTGCTATGCTATAATGTAATGTCGGTGGCTGCAACAGCTGCTTCCAAATATGCCTTGCGGATGTTTTATGTAAATAATTAGCATTGTCATTTGTATAAATCAGGTGTGAATTTACATGTTACATGTTGTATTGGTTGTTTTTGCTGTGTACCATGAATGAGGGAGTTCAAAAGTAACCTCCCGACAAAGCTTCAATACCTTTGACCATTTTCTGCTTTCCTAAGATGGCCACAATACTACGACGTGATGCATATTTTATGCTGTACAAAATTACATAATTGTTTGCTCTGATGAAACTAAGTCAGCATTTATGTTATTTAATATTACCTGGTATATTGCTTTGTTATCCGTTATTTTACTTTGGGTTAGGTTATGTTATACTATGTTATGTTATGATATTCACTTCAAGGAAGCTATTCAAGACTCCTGAACTATAACTCGTGAGAGCTTACTCGGTGCTCAATGAGCTTGGCTTTCTCCTGCTGTGCCTCCCTCAACATTTTCTCCATTTCTTCCAACCTTTGGGCCTCCAATCCAGAAGCACTACAACAAAACAAAAACAAAGGGGGATATAACCAGACTTGAAGAAAGAAAACTCTGTTGTTGCCATGGCACTGGAAGCACTGACCCTTCTCCTGACATATAGGGTAAAGTAGGGGTGTTGCCATGGAAACAGTCTCTCACCTTTCTGGGGTACATGCTGAGTTGCTGGTGGAGACGCTGGTCTCCAGGCTGTCCGAGCTCTCCAGGCTCAGGGTGTCATACGCCTGTGTGCCGCCAGTTGGACAATGGTGATGCAGGATGGAGTGATGCACTGTGGGAGAAGCATCTGTAGAAGCAAAGTCAGCTGTCACATGTGCACAGTGTCCTCTACTGGTTATGTCAAGTAATTACAGTTTGTCACATTATGTATCCACATAATCTATAAAGCACCTATATTCAGCCTCCTGTAGTCCATGTCTAGTGGATTTAACACATCTTTCAGTGCTAACTGTAGGCCCTGAGAGACACAGAGATGCATCACAACACTTGACATCAACCATTCTGTTTGACGTGTGAATACTTGATGCTAACCTTGTTGGAGGACATTTTCTGGTGTGTCACAGTGGAGGAAGATGCAGAGATAACACAGCTGACAGGAGGACACAACACTGTTTGTCCAACTTCCCCGTCTGATTTGGACTTTAGTAACTGAAAGAACAAACAGACAATACATTCTCTTCCAGGCCAAATACTGTGTTGACCCAAATATATTTTCAGGATAGATTCTTATCAAAGAAAAAAGTAACTGCAATAAAAGAAGATGATGGACAGTTGTTTATCTAAAACTTGGTTGCCCAAAGTGCAGCCAACGTGCCACAATTGGTCCATCAAGATGTTTCGTTTTTCCTGAGGGAACTCTCCTGAAGGAATCAAAGTCCCATCTATCTACCAGCCTGTCAAAGGGTGGCTTTCCAAATGTAATACACATTCATGCTGAACTCTTACAGACTCACACAATCATCAAATACAGTAAGCTTAGAATTTAAACAATTTCCCTGTGGCCTGTTGGTACATTTTCACTTTGGCCCCTTGAAAACTAAAGTTGTGGGTGCACAAAAAATCAATTCACATCCAAATCGCGATTTTTATTCATCCTGATTCCAACTCAATTTATCATTTTCAAAAATCGATTTACATATATATGTATGTATGTGTATGTATATATATATATATATATATATATATATATATATATATATATATATATATGTATACATATATATAAAAATGGTAAATGATAAATGGGTTGTACTTGTATAGCGCTTTTCTACCTTCAAGGTACTCAAAGCGCTTTGACACTACTTCCACATTTACCCATTCACACACACATTCACATACTGATGGAGGGAGCTGCCATGCAAGGCGCTAACAAGCACCCATCAGGAGCAAGGGTGAAGTGTCTTGCTCAGACACAACGGACATGACGAGGTTGGTACTAGGTGGGGATTGAACCAGGGACCCTTGGGTTGCGCACAGCTACTCTCCCACTGCGCCACGCCGTATATAATATATATATTATATATTATATATGTATACATAAACATATATACATATATATACACATACGTATATATAAATGTATATATGTGTACATATTTATATATATGTATACATATATACAGTATATATATATATACATATATATACAGTATATATGTATATATATATATATACGTATATATAAATATATATACATATACATATATACGTATATACATATATATGTAGATATAAATAAACATACATATATAGCTATACGTATATATATACGTATATATGTGTGTGTATATATACGTATATATTTATATATATACGTATATATATGTGTGTGTGTATATACATAAATAGAAATATATATATATATATATATATATATATATATATATATATATATATATATATATATGTCTTTATATGTATGTATATATATTTCTATATATGTATACATATATATACAGTACAGGCCAAAACTTTGGACACACCTTCTACTCATTCAATGCGTTTTCTTTATTTTCATGACTATTTACCTTGTAAATTGTCGCTGAAGGCATCAAAACTATGAATGGACACATGTGGAGTTATGTACATAACAAAAAAAAAAAAACATGTTTTATTTTGTAGTTTCTTGAAAATAGTCACTCTTTGGTCTGATTACTACTTTGCACACTCTTGGCATTCTCTCGATGGGCTTCAAGCACACCGCTGAAGTGAAAACCCTTTCAGGTGACTACCTCTTGAAGCTCATCAAACCTTAATTTCTTTGTAAATTAATATATCTATCTAGAAGTACAGTAAAGCTGGGATTGGGTTGGAGGTGCTCTGTTTATTAACAATTTGTGAGGTTTGTAAAAAGAGTTTTTTTGGCCAACACTGCGTGTATAAGTCGTACTTCAGCAGCCAAGCGCAGCTTTTGTAACCTGTTTTGAAAAGGTTTTATTTTGATTTGTATTGTCATAAGAACCTGACTTGACTCAAAACAATCATTATCTGGCTTTTGAGCTCATAAGTATTGGTGTTGTTTTATCATATATCATCTTGGGGGTAAAGTTTTAGTATACTCTACAATGCAGTAGGTACTCTTTCTTTTGTTAGTGCATCACCTAACATGAGTTTACCTGCCCGTGTCTGCGTGCAGAAAAAGATTTTGCAGGCAGCGGTGGAGGACTTGGTTGTTGCTCTCCAGCAGCCATGATGTCCTGATACCAGCGCTCGAGGTTAATAGGAGACATTGCATTCCTGCTCAGCTCGGGCTGGCTCTGAAGTAGTGAAAAGCAGCACAGCCAAAGGACATAAAGGAAGCAGAGATAATAATGTGTGTGTAAACATCAACACGGGCCGATCATTTAGGATTAGATAGCAGAGATGAGCATTGGAAGGTAAGCAGTTCAACAGATGCAAAACAAACCTTTGCAGAAAGGAGGGAGGAACTTGGATGGCGTGTGACAGTAGAGTCAGAGGAGGCAAGTTGGAATGATGCAATAGATGAGGAAGAGGAGTCAAGTCTCTGCATGCCAAACATGTGGCTTAACTGACTGACCGTGATGTAGTCCTTCACATGGACACAGAAGGAGAACAGGGGAAGAGCAGAAATTGGGTAGAAAAAAAGACTCCTGGACTTTTCGACATCTAATTTGACGAGTGACAGAGCGTATGTCAGAGTTCAGCCAGGCTTTCTACCTCACATGGCACAGTGTCAGCTACAGCAAGGGGTAGGCGGTTGAAGGCAGCAGGGGAAGAAGAGGAAGGATGCACAGAAGAGTTCCCATACATCTTATAGACATCACACAGCCTGAGGTACTCCTGCGTTGACAGCCAACACCACAAGGACAGACTGAGGATGGCTCAGCTCAACATCAGTCACAACATTAAGGACACCTGCACATATTAATTTAATCTGGAACAAGAGCTCCAGCTGCTTGAACAAAAACATTCATCAGGGGCCATGTTAGTGTGTGTTGTTAAGTTTCCTGGTTTACTATGGGTGACATTAGACAAAATAATATATATACTGTATATACATTATATATGATGTAAACAATATTAAATAACCACAATCAAGGTCAAATAAAACAAAACAATAGTGGCATGATCTCATGTATTATTTCCTGTCCAGCACTCATTTTTGCTTCCACTTCCTGTTCAAAACACCTGTCCTAATTGCCAATTAGGATGCTTCTTATGCCAGGGTTGGTACATTTTACTTTAAAACCTCAATGTGCAACTTAACTTATCCTATGCTTCCTGTGCCTGTTTTTTTTTTTGTGCACTTCCTTGCTGCACTTTTACTGTTTTTAACGTGCACTTAGGCTGCTGTCACTGCATCCCGGGGTCCAAACCAACAATACCAAACACAGACCGTAAAAAACGATATAAATTTATCTTGAGTAACATTAGCTATAATCTGCGGTATGTAAACTCACTATTTTGCTTTTTAAAATAATCAAATCCGATTTAGAAGGAACCTGCTACTTCCATCAAAATAAAGTGTCCTGATTGATGGATGCTGATATTAGTTCTTTAACTCTGTTATTGTTTTTGCAGTGCAACTCACATGATCAGCACAAGTGTGGCATCATCATTTAAATCACCCTTCTACCAAATGTAATGTCACTTGATTATTGATTCTTTTTGTATGACTTTTAGTTAACTAACTAACTTACTTAGATCAAATTGCAATGTCTTTCCCTACTGCAGGGTGTTTGAACTATTTTCTCTGAAAGTTGCATATTGAAAAATCTATTAAAAGGTAGGCAAAAAAACAACAACATAGCATTATCATTAATTATTAGTAACAACACTTCAGCATTTTCTACTTGCTATTTTGTTTGTTGTTTTTTACTTTCGTAACTGTAACAGAGTCGAAGAAGTGGCAGCTAGTTGCATCAACTTTGTGTCTTTTTAATGTAAAGTTAAAGTACCAATGATTGTCACACACACACTAGGTGTGGTGTAATGTGTCCTCTGCATTTGACCCATCCCCTTGATTACCCCCTGGGAAGTGAGGGGAGCGGTGGGGAGCAGTGGGGAGCAGTGGGGAGCAGTGGGCAGCAGCGATGCCACGCCCGGGAATCATTAATGGTGATTTAACCCCCAATTCCAACCCTTGATGCTCATTGCCAAGCAGGGAGGCCATCGGTCCCATTTTTTTATAGTCTTTGGTATGACTCGGCCGGGGTTTGAACTCACAAACTAACGATCTCAGGGCGGACACTCTAACCACTAGGCCACTGAGTAGGTATATTATGTCTTTGGTGTTCTTTGATGTTTCCCTCACATTTTCAAGTGTTGCCTTTTGGTTGTGGCCCCTTTATATCTACACAGCAACAACATAGCTAACGCATTGTGAGATTAATAAATTCTATCCTATCCTATGCTATCCTTACAACAACACCTTCACAATGTCAACAGCAGTGGAGAATACGCTAGAGAAAACCTTGAAAGGACGCATTGTCAGTCTCCAAAATCTTGCAAGGATGACCATGTGATCCAAAACATACCACCTCATGTATTAAATATGATAATGTTATGTATAAAGGAACATCAGCTGTATTCATTGCTACAACAACTAATTGTTAACAGACGCAGCTCTTGTTTTGGATCTCTTTAGATTGTGCAGGTGTCCCCAACATTGTGGCTTGAGGATTTAGAAAGCAAACACTACATATAATATGCTAATAATAAGCATGCTTGGAACTCTTGATATTTGTTTTGTCCTATGTGGTTTGTTTTTACCTCCTGTAGCCTAACAGGGTAGACTTTAGGGGAGTGGATGTGTGAGGTAGAGGAGGGACAAGGTTCCTCATAAACAAGGTCAGGCTCGCTGATATGGAGTAAACCCTGTTCAAAAAGCTCATCTAAGTTCACACAATAAACACGGAAGGATTGTTGTTTGTGAGTGAGCAGCTCTCCTCCAATTCAACAACCTCTCATGCACTTCTGTTTACCTCTTTTGTTTTGTTGCTGGTCTTTGGGATACTCCTGCCACCAGCTGTCAGGGTGTGATACCTCCTCTCCAGGGCACATAACCTGTCCTGCTCCTAGAAAGAAGAACATTGCAATGTGCATATTGTGCAGAGGTTGCAAATAGGATGTGACAAATTAGTACCTTGTTTAATAGATGCAAGGTGGCTGTCCTTTCTTTGGCCAACCTGTCACAGTCATGAGTAGCTTGTATGCCCAGTTGCTCCACCTGAGATTCCAGCGCGGCCATCTTCTCCTGCGAAGACACATGCATAATGTCAGTAACTGATTTACTCCAGTAGTAGTTGCTTTTCATGGACTTCCCACCTTCCTCTTGGCAACGCTGCAGTGATATTCTGCTTGCTCCTGAAGAAATTGTGAACACTGAGTCTCTTTTTTCTCCTCCAGACTGCTCTCTTCCTCCAGCTGGCAGAACTCCAGTTCTTCAAACTGCTTGGTGCCGAAGTCCATAGCTTCTGCTTTCTATCCGTAAAAGTTGGGGAAGAATCAATCAAGGAGCGCTGTCCATCGTTTGACATAAAAGAACCATCTGTCTGTCCTAATCCCTGTCTTTATGCGCTCACATGCACAAAGGTATGTGTGTGCCTGATAATATTACTCGATTAAAGGGGATTATTATACAGTAGTATAATGCATGCAAACGTTTAGAGCTAAAGTGTTAATACGATTAATGAAGTTGATGACAGCAGAAGCTAAGCAGCCGAAAAAGCAAAAGCAAAACCTGCAGTATAGACATACTGTATACTTACAAAAGGTATTGAATATAAACATTTTTATTAAAACAACAGGCAGAAAAAGAAGAGCACATAAATTGGTCGATTTTGAATGCTTGGACACAGTCAGGGTTACAATGTCTACTTTCTTTGGTGTTCATTATATGGTAACTCACTGTTGCCAGCCAGTGGGCTGCGTGAGAACACTGACCCTGCTGAGCTGCTCCTGTAACTGTTCCCTTAGAGACAAGGGGCACTTATCAAACTGCCTCTTCAGCTCATTGTAATCATTCCTCTGCTTTTCCAGGACCTTCCGCTCAGCCGAGACATTAGCCCTGCCCTAAAAACACATGAAAACACACACACACACACACACACACACACACACAGGATTGTGTCCACGCTAGGGATGGGCATGAAACATATCACTTTTTGCAGAAGTAATTAAGCCATTAGGATTGCAATATTTGTGAGTAACCAGCAGAGTGCGACACCAATTCAGAAGAGAGAAGGTAAAAAGTACAAGTAAAGGTAAATCTTTGCTAAGAGAAAGTGAATGCTTGGATGGGGTCATATTATATTTTTTACAGTTAAAACACGTTCTTGTGATCTACAGAACATGTAATGAATGTTCGTTGGTCTTAATTTTCCATATCATTTTTTTTATAGACAGTCTTTGCCTCTTCAGGATGCGCTGTTTTGTGGACGGTCTTATTTACATGCCTTCACTTGGACTGCATTTTCTCCCCGTCATCTTGTTGTCGTTTTTAGCGCTTCAATATGGAATCTACTGGCAGATCTAAATTTGAACTATTGCTTGTATTTCGACACGTGACTTCTTCCCGGAAGTGAAAAACTGTGGTGGTCAACCAAGCCAAGATGGTTGTTGTGCAGCAAACAGAGGGCAAGGGGCCTAGATCTTCCCGCAAAAAGCAGATGCAAGAAAAAAATCCAACAATGCAATGGAATCTATCCTTATACTTTAATAAAAAAAGATTTGTTGAGTAATACCAAGGATTATCCGTTGGTGGAAATCCCAACCATCTAGAACTATCTTGTACTTCTTTGTGTGTGACTGGGTAAAGGAAATTGGTATCAAGACATTCCGAGTCCCGAATTAATATCCATCTTTTTTGCTTGGTTAAGGTTGCATTTCATGATTTTACTCTGCGTCTAAGCTTCCATGTTTGCTGCTGTTGCACGCGCCGAATACGAGTGGCGTGTTTTTCCCCGTCTTTACTGAAATATAATTATAGATGTCAAAATTGTGTATGTTTTGAAAGTTTCGTTTATGATTGCTGCATTTGGTAAAAGCTTAACTATTTTAAGTTTGTCTCGTGGTTTTTCGTAAAATATTGTACTTTTCCGCTCTTCTTGATTACCTCTCGAGGAACTCTGAAAAAACGTTTATCCTTTTTACGATTTGAACGGTTCGTACAGCCAAAATCAACGTAAGTATGCCGAAATCAACATAAATAGAGAGGATTTTTCTTTGAGAAAGGCTATATGGCGCCAAGTGCCTATTGAGAACAGGCGCTGGCTGGACCACCTTTTGTAAATCCAAGAAATGGACGCTACTTTGAATTAAAAATGGCAACACCCGAGGATGCATGTGTATGTACAAGACAGTCTGCCCCACAACAAGAGGATAGCGAAAAAGAAGGAGTTTATTGACTACACTGTCGGAATACAATGGCAGACTCGTGCAAAACTTATCCCGTTAAATTTTACCATATATGGAGATAAACGCTGACGTCACAAGACGGACCCATTTCTTAACGGCTCATTTGGATGAAGTGTAAGGGCAGGCAAGATTATTTTATAAATATTTCTGCAATACCTCCACGTTTAGATTTCAAATTTTCAGAACTTTTTGAAAACTAAAATACACAAAAACAGGTACCAATAGGTCAGAAAACATACAGTTCTCTCCAAAATGTTAATTGAGATCACTAACTTTGTTGCTTCTTCAAAGCAGTCATTGTGTCGTAATAAAGGAGTAAATCGGACAGTGATACTGGTGTTAGCCTTGTTCCATTTTACATATTATAAGGGGAGTATATTATAATATAGTATAATATCCGCACAGTGTAAATCAAAATAATGTTCGTCCAGCACCATACCTGTTAACATTTGAAATGAAGGGTAATTTCCCCTAGTAGTAGGTAGTTAAAAAGCTACTCGGTGGCACGGCCCCAGGGGTGGACGAGATCCGCCCGGAGTTCCTTAAGGCTCTGGATGCTGTGGGGCTGTCTTGGTTGACAAGACTTTGCAGCATCGCGTGGATATCGGGGGCGGTACCTCTGGATTGGCAGACCGGAGTGGTGGTTCCTCTCTTTAAGAAGGGGGACCGGAGGGTGTGTTCCAACTATCGTGGGATCACACTCCTCAGCCTTCCCGGTAAGGTTTATTCAGGTGTACTGGAGAGGAGGCTACGTCGGATAGTCGAACCTCGGATTCAGGAGGAACAGTGTGGTTTTCGTCCTGGTCGTGGAACTGAGGACCAGCTCTATACTCTCGGCAGGGTTCTTGAGGGTGCATGGGAGTTTGCCCAACCAGTCTACATGTGCTTTGTGGACTTGGAGAAGGCATTCGACCGTGTCCCTCGGGAAGTCCTGTGGGGAGTGCTCAGAGAGTATGGGGTATCGGACTGTCTTATTGTGGCGGTCCGTTCCCTGTACGATCAGTGCCAGAGCTTGGTCCGCATTGCCGGCAGTAAGTCGAACACATTTCCAGTGAGGGTTGGACTCCGCCAAGGCTGTCCTTTGTCACCAATTCTGTTCATAACTTTTATGGACATAATTTCTAGGCGCAGTCAAGGCGTTGAGGGGTTCAGGTTTGGTAACCGCAGGATTAGGTCTCTGCTTTTTGCAGATGATGTGGTCCTGATGGCTTCATCTGACCGGGATCTTCAGCTCTCGCTGGATCGGTTCGCAGCAGAGTGTGAAGCGACCGGAATGAGAATCAGCACCTCCAAGTCCGAGTCCATGGTTCTCGCCCGGAAAAGGGTGGAATGCCATCTCCTGGTTGGGGAGGAGACCCTGCCCCAAGTGCAGGAGTTCAAATACCTAGGAGTCTTGTTCACGAGTGAGGGAAGAGTGGATTGTGAGATCGACAGGCGGATCGGTGCGGCGTCTTCAGTAATGCGGACGTTGTACCAATCCGTTGTGGTGAAGAAGGAGCTGAGCCGGAAGGCAAAGCTCTCAATTTACCGGTCGATCTACGTTCCTATCCTCACCTATGGTCATGAGCTTTGGGTCATGACCGAAAGGATAAGATCACGGGTACAAGCGGCCGAAATGAGTTTCCTCCGCCGTGTGGCGGGGCTCTCCCTTAGAGATAGGGTGAGAAGCTCTGCCATCCGGGAGGGACTCAAAGTGAAGCCGCTGCTCCTCCACATCGAGAGGAGCCAGATGAGGTGGTTCGGGCATCTGGTCAGGATGCCACCCGAACGCCTCCCTAGGGAGGTGTTTAGGGCACGTCCAACCGGCAGGAGGCCACGGGGAAGACCCAGGACACGTTGGGAAGACTATGTCTCCCGGCTGGCCTGGGAACGCCTTGGGATCCCCCGGGAAGAGCTAGACGAATTGGCTGGGGAGAGGGAAGTCTGGGTTTCCCTGCTTGGGCTGTTGCCCCCGCGACCCGACCTCGGATAAGCGGAAGATGATGGATGGATGATGGTAATTTCCCCAAAAATATACGGGGCTTCACCAGAGGTTTTTTTCTTTATTTCAGATATAATACAGTATAAATATGCAAATTATTTTTGAAAAACGGTATAAAAGAAAACAGGAAAGGAAAAGTGCGGAGAAAGAAGGGTACAGAAAATGGGATATTCAACTCATGGTGTCGAGTAGACTAGCTATCTTTATGATAAAGACCTAATAAACTACATTGTAGTTATTGTAATAACGATTATTTTGGAGGGGTTAGTGTTATCCATCCATTCATTTTCTACCGCTTGTCCATTTTGGGGTCGCTGGAGCCTATCTCAGCTCGCATTAGGGCGGAAGGCGGGGTACACCCTGGACAAGCCGCCACCTCATCGCAGGGCCGGGGTTAGTGTTATGTACAATAGAAAGTGCAATATATATGCAATATTACCTATAGTAGGAAGTCAACAGAGTGAGGTTCCTCAAGTTGACCGAGTTAGTGTGTTGCTGTGTGTGCGAAGCATATTTGTCAACAACAATAATTACAGAAGGCTAAAGTTTAGATGAGCTCATGGTCTGTCGTTTTACCATTCTGTACTCCCCTTTAGATTGTTGTTTTAAGTTGGACAAATATTATTAAAGACTGTCTTAAAATGTTTTAAAAATTACAATAATATACATTATATAATTATAATAATATATTTTTTTAAGTAGTTATTTTCCAGGAAATATGTTCAAAAGCCCATCCCTAGTCTACACACGTCAATCAGAGAAAATTTGAAAAAACAAAAGACAACTGAAAGTCATGCAAACAAGCATTTTTCTCCAATAAAGTTAAAGGCTTTGTTAGAGGTTGAAATGCATTATTAATAGTATTCATGACATGAAACAAAATTAAAGCTCAATCAGGTTGGAATAAGCAGTTTAGTGTCAGTCAAATCAGATTTAAGCGCTTGAGAAAGATTTCAAATAAACAAAAGCAAGAATGTGTTGCATGTTACGAAGGCCCTCAGCCACCACACAAGCCACCAGTTAAAACCTGAGGAAGCCCGTATGTTTTTTGGCACATGACAAACATTCACGTGCATTGTCTTTTTTTATTCTGCACAATGTGTCTGTGTAAGTGCAAACCTTGTCCTTCTCTCTTTGTGTGGCCGTGTTCAACTGGCTGACTTTGAGGTGCAGCTGAGCGATGAGCTCTCGTTCGGCCTCCACTTGCTCCCGCTCGGCCTGCCTCTCGGCCTGCAGCAGGGCCTGCTCCATCTCCACCTGAGAGAACGGACAAAAAGTCAAAATGTGCACAACATCTTGAAAAGAAAGTTGTATGAAAAACACCACTGACCTCTTGCTTGGTCTCTTTAAGCTGCTCTTCCAGCTCGCAGACTCTGTGCCTCAGGTCATCAACCCTGGCCAAGATCTTACTCCTCTCCTCCTCAAGGTGCATCGGATCCTGACCGCCTGACACCTCCTCACACTGATTTGATAAAAACTGTAATAAAATACCTGGAGGGAGCAGAAAACTTGTGATGAACTGAACTCACCTCTTGATGAGTGCTCTCTGTGCTGCTCGACTCCTCGGCCTGCCTCTCCTCCTCGTTCTCCTTCATCCGCTGCATCTCTCCTCCTTCACCTCGAGCGCCCCTCAGCAGTCCGCACCTCACCACCTCTGCCAGCTCCATGGCGTTCTCCTCGTTGTTATACCCCGCACACAGATTCAGGATGGTCTCCAGCCTCTGTCTCTCCTATAGAAGAGAGGGGGACACATCGTTGTACTGTATACAGTGGTGTGCCGTCAGGGCCAGCAAGGCCTTCTCTGCTGGCCTAACATAACCAGAAATCATGATCATAGTTAAAGATAAAATTATTTTTTTAATTTACTGTCCCTAAATATCTAAAAGTATTCATATTCTCTTCATGTGATATTATGCTTGTTCCAGTGCTGTTGTTTTTAGTTTTAGTTTGTATCCAATCAGAATTCAGCTAGCTTATGTTGCCATGCTGTATCAAATCTCCTAAAGGCCTTCAGAATCAACAATGCAGGCGAACACGCACGTACAGTGACAGATAGTTGCGATATCCAATCAGATCACGAGTTGTTGTCAGTAAGGCCTTCTATGGCTTTATGTTGAACGTGACAATTACGTGTCCTATATATATATATATACATATATTTTTTTTATTTTTTTATTTTTTTATTGATTTCAACTCTGTACACTGCAGCTGGAATTTTAATTTTCCTGAAGGAATCAATAAAGTACTATCTATCTATATATATATATATATATATATATATATATACTGTATATATATATATATATTTTGTGTGTGTGTGTATATATGTACACATATATATATATATATATATATATATACATATATATATATATATATATATATATATATATATATATATATATATATATACATATATATATATATATATATATATATATATATATATATATATATATATATATATACTAGGGGTGGGCAAATTAATGCGTTAATTACGAGTTAACTCATCAATCTATTAACACCGACAATTATTTTATTGCACATTTGCGTATGTTATTTACATGCTTTTATTTTGTTAACGCCTTTTCTTAACAAGATGGTGTCGCCCGCCTTCGAGGGGCTCTTGGTAAAGATGGAACATTTGGCAAAAATACCGGACAATTCTGCAAATTTCATGGCTGGCTTACAGCGTGGTCACTCCCGGATCACTTACGACCGCCAGACAATTCTGAATGTGGATAGATCGGGCCGATTTGGACTGAATAACGCGTGCTTGCTAGACCGGCTAGCTAGCATGGGAATACTTTGCCGGCTACATCCAGCGGCCTGTGAAGCAGCGGAGTATATGTGTTGTCTGTCTATTTATCAATAATGCAGACGAGGAATGTTGGCTGAGTTCTTAACGTTTGCTTTCAGAGCGTGCATATCACAACATACAAGATGCCGTCATGGCGACACAACCTATACCGGGCTACCGCGCATGCTCGTCACTCCTGTTGCATGCTGGGTAGGGTAGTTATTTTTCCCCTGGCTCATAACGTCACAATATAGTACCATGTATATGATGCGTTCAGTTTATCAAAGCACCAAGCAAACAATCGGAAAATTCCCATCATATCAATTCCTAGATATGGTCATAAATATTTTAAGTGCACTAGGCAGAATAAACACAACATTATTAATATTGCTACTATGAATAATTTGATCAAAAATTCCCTAAAACAGCCCACTACCTATAATATAGGTTTTTTAAACATAAGATCCCTGATAAAAAAAAAATGTTTCTGCTGTTACCTCAGAATTTGCCTGTTCGGATGTTATGATTGTGGCTCAGAGATTTGTATGTAGATTATATCTATTTTCCATAACAAACAGGATAACTTAAATACCCTGGCAGTGGCAATAAGCTTAAATGTTTGTATTTAAATTTTTTGAGTTGATTTTCATAAAATATGCTATTTAACTGCTACTGTTTAACAAGGACTGATTAAATTGTGTTTGCAAAACAAATGTTTTGGCGCTTTTGTTCATGTGGGAGAATATTCCAATAAAGGTGCACTACACACTGCTTTTGAATTCATTATTGGGCTTTGCGTATAAAATGCAGTTAATCGCGCTTAATCGGACAAATAGTGCGATTAACTTTGATTAAATGATTAATCGTTGCCCAGCCCTAATATATATATATATATATATATATATATATATATATATATATATATATATATATATATAAATATATATATGTATATATATATATATATATATATATGTATATATATATATATATATATATATATATATATATATATATATATATAATATACATATTATAGCCGCAGCGCCTGGACGGCTGGAACCTGATAGCAGGAGGCCCAAAGACAATGTGTTTAGCCCAGGAGGCGGGGGACATGGATAAACCAGACTTTGGTTGGGTTGCTAAGAAGAAATGTATTGGATTGCTCTATTTAGGCCGGGGGTATAATTCATTCAATTGTTCTTTTTTTTCATTTTGTAATTATGTAATCACCAGGCATGGAACCATAAGTAAAGAATGAATAATTAATTATTAGTATATTAATAGAGTAGTAGTATATCATTCATCCAGTTTCTATACTGCTTGTCTTCATTAGGAATGGGTGATATGGCCGATCAAATCTATTTCACAAGATATTTTGCAGCCTCCTTACATATACCACAGTACATCATTTGGCAAATAAATTATAATAGATCTATTTCACAATGTGTTAAAATGCTGCTTATTTGGCTGCTGACATATGCGGTAACATATTGCATCGTTTCCAGTTGTATTATTTTCTCAAAATTGTATACAATAAAACGTTGTTTATCGCTGTTAATTAATTTTGTATTTAACCGCATGAATGTATTTCAGCTAAGTAGAAATCCTCAAAGGGGCCTAATTATGCAAAACCAATGTTTCTTACCTATTGGTACTTGTTTTTGAGGATTTCGGATCTGCATCTGTCTTGAAATTTTGAAATTAAACCATGGAGGCATGGCAGAGATATTTAAAAAAACAATATTGCCTAACTTATTCCAAACGAGCCGTTTGGAATTTTCTCCAAGCGTGACCTTACCGGACAATCCATATGAGCTTTACCCAAAGTGCTTGAATGTCAGCATTGTAGTCCATAAGAGCCTCGATTTCCTCTATCTTCTTGTTTGTTGTGGGACAGACTGGCTCGTACATTCACACGTGTTCTGTGCTGTTGACATTTCTAATACAAGATGGTGTATAGTTCTAACAAATATCTGTCAGTAACCTTGCTATGGAAGAGCTAAAAACTACAACACAGATGGCATGGAGAATATGCCGTTGAAGTGGACACACTACGGTAAATAAAACTGCCCACAAAAACGCTGCATCCGGAAGAGTAGGTCAGACAGGAGTCTGTAATGGTCTGTAAAACATATTCTCTGTCGAAAGAACCACCATTATATGTTATGTAGACCGCAAGGAAGTGTTTGAAATTTAGAAAAAAAATTATATTGTGGGACCCCTATAATTATGAATCAGATATTTACATAGATGTAGCATCATAAAAAAGCTGTTTACTACCTTCTAAATACATTTTTCAACATTAGAAGAGACCTCTAGACACCACACACACCATTTCTTTTTTTTTTCTTTGTCATGAAAAAGGGAGGTTTTTGTCATGAAAAAGGGAGGTTTTTTGGGGTGGTGCACTAATTGTAAGTGTATCTTGTGTTTTTTATGTTGATTTAAAAAGGACATTTAAAAAAACAAAACAAACGTATAGATAAAAAATTATTCCGCGGCCCGTTGGTTGGGGACCACTGGTATAGACGTTCTTATTATGAGTTTTATATTACAAATCAAGGTAACAGTGAAAATGTGGACTGGACTTTCAGTATAGTAATGGGGGCGATACGTATGGAACGGATTGAATAATAAGCGCTGACAAATGGTCTTCAAATTATTCATAGTTATAGGTTATATTATTACTTATTTAAACTCATATTCCTGCATGTTTATATAGGATTTTTCTGCATTTAAAAAAAAAATAATGACTTGTCTCCCATCGAAAATGTGTGGCACATCATGAAGCGTAAAATACGACAGCAAAGACCGCGGACTGATGAACGACTGAAGCTCTACATAAAACAATGGGAAAGAATTCCACTTTCAAAGCTTCAACAATTACTTTCCTCAGTTCCCAAACGTTTATTGAGTGCTGTTAAAAGAAAAGGTGATGTAACACAGTGGTGAACATGCCATTTCCCAACTAATTTGGCAAGTGTTGCAGCCATGAAATTCTAAGTTAATTATTATTTACAAAAAAAAAAAGTTTTTGAGTTTGAACATCAAATTTCTTGTCTTTATAGTGCACTCAATTGAATATGGGTTGAAAAGATTTTGCAAATCATTGTATTTGTTTATATTTACATCTAACACAATTTCCCAACTCATATGGAACGGGGTTTGTATATATACATATATACATATATATGTATATATATATATATATATATATATATATATATATATAAACGGAATACAATGATATGCAAATCCTTTTCAACCCATATTCAATTGAATGCACTACAAAGACAAGATATTTGATGTTCAAACTCATAAACTTTTTTTTTTTCATCAAATAATAATTAACTAAGAATTTCATGGCTGCAACACGTGCCAAAGTAGTTGGCAAAGGGCATGTTCACCACTGTGTTACATCACCTTTTCTTTTAACAACACTCAATAAACGTTTGGGAACAGAGGAAACTAATTGTGGAAGCTTTGAAAGTAGAATTATTTCCCATTCTTGCTTGATGTTCAGCTTCAGTTGTTCAACAGTCCGGAGTCTTTTTGTCGTATTTTACGCTTCATAATGCGCCACACATTTTCGATGAGTGACATGTCTGGACTGCAGGCGGGCCAGGAAAGTACCCGCACTCTTTTACTACGAAGCCATGCTGTTGTAACACATGGCTTGGCATTGTTTTGCTGAAATAAGAAGGGGCGTCCATAATAACGTTGCTTGGATGACAACATATGTTGCTCCAAATCCTGTATAGACCATTCAGCATTGATGGTGCCTTCACAGATGTGTAAGTCACCCATGCCTTGGGCACTAATACACCCCTATACCATTACAGATGCTGGCTTTTGAACTTGGCGCCTAGAACAATCCAGATGGTTATTTTTCTCTTTGTTCAGGAGGACACCACCTCCACAGTTTCCAAATATAATTTGAAATGTGGACTCGTCAGACCACAGAACACTTTGCATCAGTCCATCTTAGATGAGCTTGGGCCCAGCGAAGCCTGCAGCATTCCTGGGTGTTGATGATAAATGGCTTTTACCATCTACGCACCGTAGATGGTAAAATCCCTAAATTCCTTGCAATTGCTCGTTGAGAAATGTTGTTCTAAAACTGTTCGACAATTTGCTTACAAAGTGGTGACCCTTGCCCCATCCTTGTTAGTGAATTACTTAGTGTTTCATGGAAGCTGCTTTTATACCCAATCATTGCACCCACCTGTTCCCAATTAGCCTGCACACCTGTGGGATGTTCCAAATAAGTGTTTGATGAGCATTCTTCAACTTTATCAGTATTTATTGCCACCTTTCCCAACTTCTTTGTCACGTGTTGCTGGCATCAAATTCTAAAGTTAATGATTATTTGCAAAAAAAAATGTTTATCAGTTTGAACATCAAATATGTTGTCTTTGTAGCACATTGAACTGAATATGGGTTGAAAATGATTTGCAAATCATTGTATTCCGTTTATATTTACATCTAACACAATTTCCCAACTCATATGGAAACGGGGTTTGTATATATATTTATATAAATATATATACACACAGGTATATATATATATACATATATATATATATATATATATATATATATATATATATATATATATATATATATACATATATACATATATATACACATATATATAAATATATATATATACACACATGTATATCTATAAATATATATATATACACATGTATATATATATATATCTATCCACACATGTATATATACACGTTTATACATATAAATATACACATGTATATATATACACATGCATATATGTATATATATATATACACACACACACACACGTGTATATATATATATACATATATATATATATGAATACAAATATACATGTATATATGTATTGATATATATATATATAATATATATATATATATATATATATTAGGGGTGGGCAAATTAATGCGTTAAATACGAGTTAACTCATCAATCTATTAACGCCGACAATTATTTTATCGCACATTTGTGTATGTTGTTTACATGCTTTTATTTTGTTAATGCCTTTTCTTAACAAGATGGCATCTCCCGGCTGTACTTCGGCGTCGTGGGGCTCTTGGTAAAGATGGAACATTTGGCAAAAATACCGGACAATTCTGCAAATTTCATGGCTGGCTTACAGCGTGGTCACTCCGTGATCACTTACGACCGCCAGACAATTCTGGATGTGGATAGATCGGGCCGTTTTGGACTGAATGACGCGTGCTTGCTAGACCGGCTAGCTAGCATGGGAATACTTTGCCGGCTACATCCAGCGGCCTGTGAAGCAGCGGAGTATATGTGTTGTCTGTCTATTTATGAATAATGCAGACGAGGAGTGTTGGCTGAGTTCTTAACGTTTACTTTCAGAGTGTGCATATCACAACATACATTTTGCTGTCAACCTATACTATGCTCGTCGCTCCTGTTGCATGCTGGGTAGGGTAGTTCTTTTTGTCCCTGGCTCATAACATTACAATATAGTACCATGTATATGCGTTCAGTTTATCAAAGCACCAAGCAAACAGATATGGTCATAATTATTTTAAGTCCACTACGCAGAATAAACACAGCATTATTAATATTGCTACTACGGATAATTTGATCAAAAATTCCCTAAAACAGCCCACTACCTATAATATAGGTTTTTTAAACATAAGATCCCTGATAAAAAAAAAAATGTTTCTGCTGTTACCTCAGAAATTGCCTGTTCAGATGTTATGATTGTGGCTCAGAGATTTGTATGTAGATTATATTTATTTTCCATAACAAACAGGATAACTTAAATACCCTGGCAGTGGCAATAAGCTTAAATGTTTGTATTTACATTTTTTGAGTTGATTTTCATAAAATTCGATATTTAACTGCTACTGTTTAACAAGGACTGATTTAAATTGTGTTTGCACAACAAATGTTTTGGCGCTTTTGTTCATGTGGGAGAATATTCCAATAAAGGTGCACTACACACTACTTTTGAATTCATTATTGGGCTTTGCGTATACAATGCAGTTAATCGCGATTAATCTGAGAAATAGTGCGATTAACTTCGATTAAAAATTTTATCGTTGCCCAGCCCTAATATATATATATACATACATATGTGAATATATATATGTATATATAAATATATATATACATATACAAATGTGTATATATAAATATACATGTATAAATGTATGTATATATATGTTTGTATATATATATATACACATGTATGTATATATGTTTATATATACACACATGTGTATAATACAATGTATACATGTATATTATACATATATATACATATATATATGTTTGTGTATATATATATACACATGTATGTATATATATGTACATATATATACACATGTATATATACATATATACGTCTGTTTGTATATATATATATACACACACACATGTATATACACATGTATATATACATGTATGTGTATATATATATATATATATATATATATATATATATATATATATATATATATATATAGCCCGACTGTCGGCTAAATTGTTTTAACCCAGTGCGGCCCCCCGATTTAGAGAGTTAATTGGAGGTTAATTACAGAGTCACCAGCCAATCACAGGGCACATATATATATAGTACAAGCAACTATTTACCGGCACACCTTCGGACAATTTATAGTTTAAATTGGAGTTTAATTGGAGAGTCTCCAATTAACCGAGCATGCATGTTTTAGGATGCGAGAAAACGTCTGAGTTCCTGGAGAAAAATCACGCACACACAGGGAGAACTTACAAACTCCACAAATGCCAAAAATAGATTCAAACTCTCAACTTCCTGACTGTGAGGCCAACATACTAACCATTTAGCTACCGTGCAGCATTATCAATATCATTTTTTGCATTTTGTAATGTGTGTAATATGGACATCTTTAATACTACCCAAAGGGACAAACTCTTATCACTGGGAACAATTTAATGCTTTCATTCACCAAAATAAGAGCAGAATATATAATTATCATTCCAGTTGAACACAAATTAAGAGTTAGAGCAAAAAACAACTGGGCATGGAAAACAAACACTGCTACTTTTAGCTGGTATTTTAAATGCTGCAGGTTGCTCACCACAAAGTGCAAAGCAAAATTATAGTTCAGAGTGCCGAAGTTCTGTTGTGTTCCTCAACTTTCTGATGAAAAGTGATACAATTACAGCTGAAACTCAATGGGTGAACTTCAGAGTATGGAGCTTACTTGCAGTAAATGTTATGTAAACAGGCCGTAAAGATACACAGCTGTTTGGATTCAATAGCTCTTAACATTTAGCTGTCGTTTGAAAAAATGTGCATTGAAAGAGCAGAAATATGCACAAACCCTGTTGTAATACGTCTAAAGTTAACTTTTCTACTCTGTCATGCACTTTTTTCCTTGCAGTGACCTTTCTTTTTATCAAGCGGTAAAGTGCAACATGAAACTTTTTATGGCTCAGAATTTGGGAGGAAATCCTCTCTTTGTCCTTTATGGTCTATAAGTTTACCCAGTAATATATATGTCTATTTCATAGTTGCTTTATCGACAAGGTTATTCTGTTTATAACAGCTACATTATTATTGGACAATTTTATCAATTTAAATGTATAATCCGTTTACCCACTCCACTTTTAATTGTTTAGCTTAGCAACAATATTCCTGCCACTCTTAAATTAATGTTCCTGCTGTATCTCCTGACTGCTTAGTTTGATACTTGCTTATTTAACGTGTCCCAACAGAGTGGAACTATTTCCTGCAACCCCTCCACCCCCTCCCATATTCAGTTCCTAAGGTTCCACACCGCACTGAATAAAGAATTGCATAGTTGACTACTTAGACAATTAAAAATCCATGTTATCATGTATGTACAGCATTCCATTGAATTGTACAGCAAAAATTGAAGGATTGGGATGATTCTGAGCAAATGTATATAAATAATAGAAGCCTGTGTAGTGTGTACCTAAGTAACTGGTCACAAAATTAAGTACACTTGCAGATCTAATGAGATCCAACGTATTTACAAACCTAATGTTCTAATACATATAATGTTTCAAATTATTTTGTTGCCTTAAGCCATTTGGGACAATAAACAACTCTCAGTCTGATGCTGTGCAATTTACACCAATGCAAACCATTACAATAAATAATCTATATCCCTCCAACGCTGTCAGTCAAAAGTTGCTTACCTAATATTAAAGTATGTCCTTTCGAAATGCACATTGTCGGTAACTTTTATTTGGTTCCAGAAACTTTTGAGTTCCTGAAATAGACCCTATCCACTCCATTGGCTCCTTTAGTCCCCTCAGCTGTCAGGGGGCCAGCTGGGACACATGGGTGGAGGCGAGTGGGTGTGGATGAATGACGCAGTAGTCACTATGAAGTCTACCAAAATTTAATATGGGTTTTGAATGTAAACGCTATGTTTAGGTCGCCTGTAAATATAGCGATGAGCGGTAACCAGAAACACGCTCCCTGGGCGTCACTGTTACACGCCCCCATGCATTGACACTGTATGGCGGAGAGATAGTTGCTGTGCACCATGATGTGAACACAAGATATGGTGTCCGCATGCCAGAAGTCATGATCTCTTCTCCACTTAACTATATTTACACCCTTTAAAAACATGTTTGCACAAGCAGGTGTCATTACTTTACAGTTAGTTTTAAATATATAGTGAAGCAAAAGAAAGTTTCAGTTTTTTTGGTAATTGACTTGAATCAAAAATTTGGGCCGTCCAAAACAATAGGTACACCTGCACAATGCAATAAAAGAGCTGTATGAAATAATTCACATACAGTATAAATTAAATTATATGTTTATCATTGTTTTTGTAATTTGCAGTTGTGTAGGTATTTATATAATTATTATACTATATTTTACTATATTGCTCGTTTATTACCAAATTATCAACGCAAACATTTTAAGGATGTGCTTGTCAGTCCCCAAGAGGCACGTACCAAATGTCATGGTGATTCAGATAAACAGCTCAGAATCATAGAAGGTGTTTTGCAGAGCGCATCAAACTGTGTGAGAAATTCCAAGTCAATCAGACTTATGGGGTTAGTAACAGCGTCAGCATGTGGTGTAAAAATGGCTATGGACAAACCAGAAATGTACTCATTAGTAAATGTCAAATTAATGGGAGTTTCAATAAATTGTGTGGGTGGGGTTCGAGGAACTATTGTGAGGCATTATTTAGTATTGCTATGTGTCATTGTGTTGGAATGTACTTGTAATGTTTTAGCCCTGTCTGCTTGCATGTGTAGGGACTAGGGTTGTGTTGTGTACCGGTTCTAATAAAGTGCCACGATATTAATGAATTAAAAAAGGTACTGGACTGCCTCTGAAAAATGCCTTTTTTTTTTTTTTCAAATGGAAAGGATGGTGTGCCGTAATGACATTGCTGGTAATATGTGCAGAGGCCCATGTGAGTCAACACACACACAGAGCACTTATGAGCGTAAACAGTGTGGGAATAGAAGGGGGAGAATGGATGTATTTTGGCTTAAAAACTAACAATACAGGTGAAGCGATAAACACTGGGGCGCCGTTCTGCAAGCGGTGCTTTTAAACACTAATCTTCGCCATATTGATGACGAATAAACCATGTTTTTAAAAGAATCATTCCTGTAGAGCGAGGAATACCTAAGCATGCTTCCATACAAATAGTAGGATTACAATTGCTAAATGCTAACAGTGAGCTAGCGCTCCTGAATGCAAACAAAGGGGTAGATTTATACAAACATCAACTGTAACTATACCAAGTAGAAGTACATTGATAATTTTAGTATCACAAAATCTATTGTCATTTTTTTATTGTTTATAAACTCGGGCATTGGACACAGGAGGACTTTAAAGGGGAACAGTATCACCAGACCTATGTAAGCGTCAATATATACCTTAATGGTGCAGAAAATAGACCATATATTTTTTCAACCGATTTCCAAACTGTTTATTGCTCTGGTGGCGATGACGTCAGAAAGTGACGTCACCGAGGTAATACAGCCGCCATTTTCATTTTTTACACATCACACACACCGGTCTCAGCTCTGTTATTTTCTGTTTTTTTGACTATTTTTTGGAACCTTGGAGACATCATGCCTCGTCGGTGTGTTGTCGGAGGGTGTAACAACACTAACAGGGAGGGATTCAAGTTGCACCGAAGATGCGAAAGTGTCTGCCGCCAGACCCCCATTGAATGTGCTGTGGTGTCTTCACATTTGACCAGCGATGACAGACATGGCACAGAGATGTATGGATAACCTGCAGATGCATTTGCAACGATAAAGTCAACGAAATCACAAAGGTAAGTTTTGTTGTTGACTTATGTGCTAATCAGACATATTTGGTTGCGGCGTGACTGCCAGCTAATCGATGCTAACATGCTATGCTAATCGATGCTAACATGCTACGCTAATCAATGCTAACATGCTATTTACCGGTGATGACAGACATGCCACAGATATGTATGGATAACCTGCAGATGCATTTGCAATCATAAAGTCAACGAAATCACAAAGGTGAGTTTTTTTTATGTTGACCCTTGTGCTAATAGGACATATTTGGTCGCGGCGTGACTGCCAGTTAATCGATGCTAACATACTATTTACCGGCGGTGCTACAGCAGACATGGCACAGAGATGTATGGATAACCTGCAGATGTATTTGCAACTATACTACGTTTCCTTCCACCCACATTTAATGCGAAAAAAACACTTACCAATCGACGGATTTAAGTTGCTCCATTATCACAAAATGCGAAAGTCCTGATCGTTTGGTCCGCACATTTTACCGGCGATGCTAACGCAGCTATTCCGCCATGCTATGGCTATGAATAGAGTCAATAGCTATTCGCTAAATAGCTTCAGTTTCTTCTTCAATACTTTCATACTTTTCATCCATCTGTTTCAATACATGCGTAATCTGTTGAATCGCTTAAGCCGCTGAAATCCGAGTCTGAATCCGAGCTAATGTCACTATATCTTGCTGTGGTATTCCCATTGTTTGTTTACATTGGCAGCACTGTATGACGTCACAGGAAAATGGATAGTGGTTTCGAAGATAGCGAAAATAAGGCACTTTAAAGCTTTATTTAGGGATATTCCGGGGCCGGTAAAATTTTGAAAACAACTTCAAAAAATACAACAAGCCACTGGGAACTGATTTTATTGTTTTTAACCCTTTTGAATTTGTGATAGTGTTCCCCTTTAAGTATGGTATTAGATCGATACCCAAATTTGTGGTATCAGTAAAAACTTATGTATCTTATGTATGTATCCAAACTACAGAAGAATAAGTGATTATTACATTTTAACAGAAGTGTAGATAGAACATGTTGAAATCGAAAGGATTTAAGATATTAATGGTAAAGTAACAAGTAGATTGAAGGCCTACTGAAATGAGATTTTCTTATTTAAACGGGGATAGCAGGTCCATTCTATGTGTCATACTTGATCATTTTGCGATATTGCCATATTTTTGCTGAAAGGATTTAGTAGAGAACATCGACTATAAAATTTCGCAACTTTTGGTCGCTCATAAAAAAGCCTTGCCTGTACCGGAAGTAGCAGACGATGTGCGAGTGACGTCACCGGTTGTGGAGCTCCTCACATCCTCACATTGTTTACAAACATAGCCACCAGCAGCAAGAGCGATTCGGACCGGGAAAGCGAGAATTTCCCCATTAATTTGAGCGAGGATGAAAGATTCGTGGATGAGGATAGTGAGAGTGAAGGACTAGAAAGAAAAAAAAAGGCGAGGGCAGTGGGAGCAATTCAGATGTTATTAGACACATTTACTAGGATAATTCTGGAAAATCCCTTATCTGCTTATTGTGTTCCTAGTGTTATAATGAGATTATATGGTACCTGAAAGTCGTAAGAGGGGTGTGGCCACGGGTGTGGTGACCGCCAATGTCTCCGGTGGGAGGAGGTAATAGTCCGCAGCTGCAGGAGGACGCAAGCTCCGCTCATGTCTATGGTAAGAGCTGATTTATTAGCACAATTTTGTCACCAAAACCTGCCGGTTGACATGTGGTCGGGAACCATGTTCGCTTGACCGCTCTGTTCCATAGTAAAGCTCCACCTTCGGGAATGTAACCAAGGAAACACCGTCTGTGTTTGTGTTGCTAAAGGCAGCTGCAATACACCTCTTCCCACCTACATCTTCTCTTCTTTGACTTCTCCATTATTAATTGAACAAATTGCAAAAGATTCAGCAACACAGATGTCCAGAATACTGTGTGATTATGCGATTAAAGCAGACTACTTATAGCTTGGATCGGGCTGGAAGAACATGTCCGCTACCACCGGTGACGTCACACGCACGCGCCATCATATGCGTCATCATTCCGCGACGTTTTCAACAGGATACTTCGCGGGAAATTAAAAATTGCAATTTAGTTAACCAACCCAGAAGTATTGCCATGTGTTGCAATGTTAAGATTTCATCATTGATCTTTAAACTTTCAGACTGCGTGGTCCGTAGTAGTGGGTTTCAGTAGGCCTCTAAAAATCTATTTTCTACCGCTGGTCCCTCATAATTTTGACAAAATAATACAACATGAAATTACACAATATGTTACTGCTAGCATTTGATACGTGTTTGCTTACTTACAACAGTACTAAAAGAGAAGTTTTCTAGTACGTTCACTATGTTATGTGATGCCAAAATTGTTTTTTGATTGAAATAAGAAACATATGTTTATTGTATCACAAGATTTTCTGTTATAATAAATCCAATTAGAACTTTTTTTTGTGGTTCCCTAATTTGAAAAGTATCAAAGTATCGAAATATATGTTGGTACCGATACAACCCTAGTAGGGACTACGAATGGAAATTAGCCTTGGCCTAGATTTTGGTGTGTTTACATTTCAATGCAAACTGTAGAAAAAATGTTCATCAACATGCCATGTCCCACAAAAACTTAATAGAATTTAATTAAATACAATTTAACTGAAATTATGATAAAAAAAAAACAATAGCACGTGCCACATACTAGTGGTGCAGGTTTTGTCACTGGAAAATAGTTTACACAAACCAAAATATGATGACTGTCCTAAGATGCGTCACTTACCAGTTTCTCCATTTCCTGCTCACGTAGCCTCTCTTCCCTCTGCCAGCGGTGGTATTCCAACAGTTCATCCTCATTGTCGCTGATGGCAGAAATGCTGTTTTTGCGCTCCCGGCTAAAGGGCATCAGACTGTTTGACGATCCATTCTTGCAGGAGGCCTTTCTTTGGCTGTGAGGGCTCACGGATGGAGACAAGCCGGACATTGGAGCTGATATGAGGTTGGAGTTAGCCTGTTGTCTTCCTCCAGGCTCCTGTGTGGTCACCGGGGATGGATTCTGGGCATACAACACCTTCATGGCCTCAGCTTTAGAGGCGGCTTTGCGATGACTCTGCGGGCTCTCCTGGGCGGTGAAGCTCTGCAATCCTGGAGTCCCTCTGCGAGATGAATAAGGGCTAAGAGGGGGACGACTGGTGGATCCTGCCGGCTCTGGAGTTCTGAGCCTCTGCTGGGCATCAGCATGGGCGAACTGATCTCGCAAGGGACTTGGGTGTCTCCTCTGAAGGGAGGAACCTCTCCCTCGTGGGCTAGATGGAGCCCCCGGTGAGGAGTGGTGACCTATGCTTTGTCCTGACCCCCTGCTGGGCAATGTGGGGCTTGACGTGACCTCTGACCTGACATTCCTAAGAGGCTTTGGGCTCTCTGGTGCTCGCTGCCCATCATTTGTACAACGTGAGGTCACAGAGAGAGAAGTCCGTGGATGGGGCAAAGGCATGTTGGACCGGAGAGGTACAGGTGGAGTCTTTCCCACAGAAGTCCTGCTCTCCTCTTGGGTACTGCTGTTTCTACCATTTATAATACTCTTAAGGGGCTGATTAAGTGACACATTTTCAGTTTTTGGAGATGATGGCACCTTCTGTGAGAGACCCTCATGGGTGTCCTTTAGTTGGCTGCTGATTTTGGAGCCACCGTTGATGTTAAAAGACTGATGATTCCCATTCAGGGTGCTGCGGGAGTCTGCAGGAGGGAGACATGCAAACACTTGTGTATGAGAATTGCCGTTAAATAAACAAAGAGGCAGACTCAGGAGGACAGTTGCACAAACACAAGTAAACAAACAAAGGAGGAATCTACTTTGTGTCACCTTAAAAGGAAGACTACCCCCTCTTGAATGTACACTCACATTGTTTCTCTGTTGACTAAGATAGTGATAGACGTCTCGGGGCCTATGTTCTGTTATGCTGCTCAGTTGTGTTGTAATCCTTCAGGGATCTGCAGCTTCTAAATATAAAAGCTGCAGCCATGTGCCTCATTTGAATCAGGGCTTGGTCAGGAAAGAATAGGCTCAACGCCGGGCAGGGTGTGGTGCCGTTACGGCTCTTTTTGTCCAATAAGGTCAGTAAAGAATGGACTAAATAACACTGAAAGGAGTCAAAAAGCCACAATCGTTTACACATTCACCAAGCACTTCATTGAGTACACTTGCACAATTTAACAGGTTAATGAGATGGATCATATACTGTACACGTCCTTTTGTTTTACTTTAGTATACATGAGTGTAATACGTTTGTTACACTTTTTAGCTACACAACAGAGGTAAAAATGTATGAAGCAGTTCTCTGTATGAAGCAGATCAGTTCCAGATCTTTCATAACAAAACTGTATTATTGGTGGACGTTACTATTAAAGAGATCATTGTACTGTGGAAATGTCTAGTGACATAATAATTAAAATTAATTTTAAAAAAAAGATTTGCTCTGCAAAATTAATTTTTTAGACCAATCTGAAACAATAATCCTATTTAACAACCGGGACACACCTCAAGTGTAATGGGCGGATTTAAATGGACCAAGTCCCGTTGAATGTGGGCCACAGATAATGAGTCCCCACCAAGCTATTTCTGCATTATCTTAAGGATGATTGACCAAAAGTTCATCCAAACCTGACCACTAACCTCGGAAGGAGATACAGCATCTATACATTCCTTTAGATTTAAGTTCGGTTATGTTTCTTTGAACTACTTTGAGGAATCCAGTCATTGTCCAACAGTCCCCACAAGGCATTGGCAGGAATTCAGGCGTTTACGAGTGCCCAGAATAGACAATGAAGGAATTCCTTACGCTTATCCACACATTTGTCACTGACTAATGTGGGGTTCATATATGGAGATAGTAGTGCAGCAGGTCTTTACCAGAAGGCTGTGTTTTAGAGGTGCTCAGTGCTTGGCTTCCTCCAGGTAGCATGTTCTTCATCCTCAGGGCCTCTTCTGGATGGTTAAAGCGGAAAAATGTAGATTGTCCAAAACACAGCATGCAGCCTGTCAAGAAAGAATAAGATCTTATGGGTCTTACCTTGAGAGGATACATTTTCATGTAAATGTAAGTGCATTATTCGCATGCTGTACAAGGCAATTACAGGTATTACAGGAGGGAAGGGATACCTATAATGGCCCCATTCCTGGGTGGATCTCACGTGAGAGGAATAATTTTGCAATGCCGTCTGCTGAAAAGGATGGAAAGCGCCACTCTACATAGCAACTGACACTGTGGTCAAGGATGGACATTAACACAAAACACATTTTAAGGTGTTTAAGGCCGGACAGACCTGGCAGGCCCAAGTGCATTGTGAGGGTCTGCTGGGAACGTCTGGTAGAGTCTCCTGTCAGAGAGAGTTTCAATTCACACCTCCGGGAGAACTTTGAACATGTCACGAGGGAGGTGCGGGACATTGAGTCCGAGTGGACCATGTTCCGAACCTCTATTGTCGAGGCGGCTGATTGGAGCTGTGGCCGCAAGGTTGTTGGTGCCTGTCGTGGCGGTAATCCCAGAACCCGTTGGTGGACACCAGCAGTGAGGGATGCCGTCAAGCTGAAGAAGGAGTCCTATCGGGTTCTTTTGGCTCATAGGACTCCGGAGGCAGTGGACGGGTACCGACGGGCCAAGCGGTGTGCAGCTTTAGCGGTCGCAGAGGCAAAAACTCGGACATGGGAAGAGTTCGGGGAAGCCATGGAAAACGACTTCCGGACGGCTTCGAAGCGATTCTGGACCACCATACGGCGCCTCAGGAAGGGGAAGCAGTGCACTATCAACACCGTGTATGGTGCGGATGGTGTTCTGCTGACTTCGACTGCGGATGTTGTGGATCGGTGGAGGGAATACTTCGAAGACCTCCTCAATCCCACCAACACGTCTTTCTTTGAGGAAGCGGTGCCTGGGGAATCTGTAGTGGACTCTCCTATTTCTGGGGCTGAGGTCGCTGAGGTAGTTAAAAAGCTCCTCGGCGGCAAGGCCCCGGGGGTGGATGAGATCCGCCCGGAGTTCCTTAAGGCTCTGGATGCTGTGGGGCTGTCTTGGTTGACAAGACTCTGCAGCATCGCGTGGACATCGGGGGCGGTACCTCTGGATTGGCAGACCGGGGTGGTGGTCCCTCTCTTTAAGAAGGGGGACCGGAGGGTGTGTTCCAACTATCGTGGGATCACACTCCTCAGCCTTCCCGGTAAGGTTTATTCAGGTGTACTGGAGAGGAGGCTTCGCCGGATAGTCGAACCTCGGATTCAGGAGGAACAGTGTGGTTTTCGTCCTGGTCGTGGAACTGTGGACCAGCTCTATACTCTTGGCAGGGTTCTTGAGGGTGCATGGGAGTTTGCCCAACCAGTCTACATGTGCTTTGTGGACTTGGAGAAGGCATTCGACCGTGTCCCTCGGGAAGTCCTGTGGGGTGTGCTCAGAGAGTATGGGGTATCGGAATGTCTTATTGTGGCAGTCCGCTCCCTGTATGATCAGTGCCAGAGCTTGGTCCGCATTGCTGGCAGTAAGTCGGACACGTTTCCAGTGAGGGTTGGACTCCGCCAAGGCTGTCCTTTGTCACCGATTCTGTTCATAACTTTTATGGACAGAATTTCTAGGCGCAGCCAAGGCATTGAGGGGTTCTGGTTTGGTGGCCACGGGATTAGGTCTCTGCTTTTTGCAGATGATGTAGTCCTGATGGCTTCATCTGGCCGGGATCTTCAGCTCTCACTGCATCGGTTCGCAGCCGAGTGTGAAGCGACCGGAATGAGAATCAGCACCTCCAAGTCCGAGTCCATGGTTCTCGCCCGGAAAAGGGTGGAGTGCCATCTCCGGGTTGGGGAGGAGACCCTGCCCCAAGTGGAGGAGTTCAAGTACCTAGGAGTCTTGTTCACGAGTTGGGGAAGAGTGGATCGTGAGATCGACAGGCGGATCGGTGCGGCGTCTTCAGTAATGCGGACGTTGTATCGATCCGTTGTGGTGAAGAGGGAGCTGAGCCGGAAGGCAAAGCTCTCAATTTACCGGTCGATCTACGTTCCCATCCTCACCTATGGTCATGAGCTTTGGGTCATGACCGAAAGGATAAGATCACGGGTACAAGCGGCCGAAATGAGTTTCCTCCGCCGGGTGGCGGGGCTCTCCCTTAGAGATAGGGTGAGAAGCTCTGCCATCCGGGAGGAGCTCAACGTAAAGCCGCTGCTCCTCCACATCGAGAGGAGCCAGATGAAGTGGTTCGGGCATCTGGTCAGGATGCCACCCGAACGCCTCCCTAGGGATGTGTTTAGGGCACGTCCAGCTGGTAGGAGGCCACGGGGAAGACCCAGGACACGTTGGGAAGACTATGTCTCCCGGCTGGCCTGGGAACGCCTCGGGATCCCCCGGGAAGAGCTAGACGAAGTGGCTGGGGAGAGGGAAGTCTGGGCTTCCCTGCTTAGGCTGCTGCCCCCGCGACCCGACCTCGGATAAGCGGAAGATGATGGATGGATGGATGGACATTTTAAGGTATTCAGCACTCTATTGCCATCTGGCGGCTGAAGTGGATAGTGCACCCCCAAGTTTGTCACGTTTCATGTGTCAGGTAAAAACTGCAACAAATGGGGCCAATATGAATCATCTTCCTTCTGTAGGTATTATTATCACATGTGCATTTGTAGCGCAATTCAACTTCCCTTGGTCTTGATCCCGTGTCCAAAAATCCCTACTATTTGAGAGTTAAGTCAAGCAACGCTAGCCAAGGACCTAAAAGCCCTAGGCTGTCAACTCATTGTCCAGCACATCTCTCAAGGTGTCAGAGAGTGACGTTTATTATCGCACAGCTATGCTAGCCGGCATCTGTTACACCTTTAACCATTTAGAGCAGGAGTGTTCAAATAGGCCAAAGTAACACCAGGAATTTAAGGATTTGGGCCTGCGTGGTACCTCCAGCTTAATTTTGAATAACGGACAGTCAAATTGACGCAACTTTTCCGCCATCTTCTGGACAATTTAAGTAAATCAGGTCATTGACCAGGAATTGTACATTGAAATATTCACAGCACAGCAATTACCTGTATGACCCAATCCAAATAACGTTTTTTGCCACTCATGGCGCAAATACATGTTGTTTTTTTTTAAATCAACATACATTACATTACGTTACATACATTACATTACAACATACATTACATTACGTTACATAACACAACCTGTTCACTAAAATTTGTCGATATTGTACGAAACATTCAAGAACCATTTATAATTCAATATTAAAATAAATCACTTAGATTTATAAATAACTTAGATTTATATCGCCCTTTTCTAAACACTCAAAGCGCTCACAGAGAAGTGGGACTCAACTTCATTCACACCTGGTGGTGGTAAGCTACATCAGTAGCCACAGCTGCCCTGGGGTAGACTGACGGAAGCGTGGCTGCCAGTTTGCGCCTACGGCCCTGCCGACAACCACCAATCATTCATTCGTCATTTATTCACCAGTGTGAGCGGCACCGGGGGCAAGGGGTGAAGTGTCCTGCCCAAGGACACAACGGCAGCGACTTGGATCTCAATAGGTGGGAAACGAACCTGCAACCCTCAGGCTTCTGGTCGGCCGCTCTACCCACTACGCCATGCCGCCCCTAAAATTAAAAACATTTAAATCCACCACAATGCATTGTGGGAAAAATGCAAAACACTCTCCAGACTTATCCATTTTTGCCGCATTTTAGCTGCTTGATATTTCGAATTGATTACAAAACTTTAAAGAGGTAGTTATGGAGGTAAACAAGGTAGGAGTCAAACTTCCACCTACTTTTAATAACCATTTGTATGAATTATTAATTATATAATATGTGTGTGTGTATATATAATATAATATATATATATGTATATATATATATATATATATATATACAAACCCTGTTTCCATATGAGTTGGGAAAATGTGTTAGATGTAAATATACACGAAATACAATGATTTGCAAATCCTTTTCAACTCATATTCAACTGAATGCACAACAAAGACAAGATATTCGATGTTCAAACTCAAACTTAATTTTTTTTTCTGCAAATAATAATTAACTTAGAATTTCATGGCTGCAACACGTGCCAAAGTAGTTGGGAAAGGTCATGTTCACCACTGTGTTACATCACCTTTTCTTTTAACAACACTCAATAAACGTTTGGGAACTAAGGAAACTAATTGTTGAAGTTTTGAAAGCGGAATTGTTTCCCATTCTTGTTTTATGTAGAGCTTCAGTCGTTCGTCTCCGCTGTCATAATTAACGCTTCATAATGCGCCACACATTTTCGATGGGAGACAGGTCTGGACTGCAGGTAGGCCAGGAAAGTACCCGCACTCTTTTTTTTACAAAGCCACGCTGTTGTAACACGTGCCGAATGTGGCTTAGCTTTGTCTTGCTGAAATAAGCAGGGGCGTCCATGAAAAAGACGGCGCTTCGATGGCAGCATATGTTGTTCCAAAACCTGTATGTACCTTTCACCATTGATGATGCCTTCACAGATGTGTAAGATACCCATGCCTTGGGCACTAATGCACCTCCATACCATCACAGATGCTGGCTTTTGAACTTTGCGTCGATAACAGTCTGGATGGTTCGCTTCCTCTTTGGTCCGAATGACACAACGTCAAATATTTCCAAAAACAATTTGAAATGTGGACTCGTCAGACCATAGAACACTTTTCCACTTTGCATCAGTCCATCTTAGATGATCTCGGGCCCAGAGAAGCCGGCGGCATTTCTGGATGTTGTTGATAAATCCAACAAAACAATGCACAGCAATACCATAACAATGTAATTCAATTCCAAAACCAAACCTGGCCCAGTAACACTCAGAACTGCAATTAACAGAGCAATTGAGAGGAGACACAAACACGACACAGAACAAACCAAAAATAGTGAAACAGAAATGAATATTATCAACAACAGTATAAATGTTGGTTATAATTTCAGAACAGCAGTGATTAAAAATCCCTCATTGACATCATCATTAGATATTTATAAAAATAAAAAAAAGAACACTACAGGTATTACAGGAGGGAAGTGGCTTACACTTGCATCGCATCTCATAAGCTTGACAACACACTCTGTCCAATATTTTCACAAAGATAAAATAAGTCATATTTTTGGTTCGTTTAATAGTTCAAACAAATTTACACTATTGCAATCAGTTGATAAAACATTGTCCTTTACAATTATAAAAGTTTTTTACAAAAATCTACTACTCTGCTTGCATGTCAGCAGACTGGGGTAGATCCTGCTGAAATCCTATGTATTGAATGAATACAGAATAGTTTTGAATCGGAAAACTATCGTTTTTGAATCGAGAATCGTGTTGAATTGAAAAAAAAAAAGATTTTAAATTGAATCATGGGACACCCAAAGATCCGCAGCCCTAATATATATATATATATATATATATATATATATATATATATATATATATATATATATATATATATATATATATATATATATATATATATATATATATACAAACCCTTTTTCCATATGAGTTAGGAAATTGTGTTAGATGTAAATATGAACGGAATACAATGATTTGCAAATAACTTTCAACCCATATTCAGTTGAATATGATACAAAGACAACATATTTGATGTTCAAATTGATAAACATGTTTTTTGTGCAAATAATCATTAACTGTAGAATTTGATGCCAGCAACACGTGAAAAAGAAGTTGGGAAAGGTGGCAAAAAATACTGATAAAGTTGAGGAATGCTCATCAAACACTTATTTGGAACATCCCACAGGTGTGGAGGCTAATTGGGAACAGGTGGGTGCCATGATTGCGTATAAAAACAGCTTCCCAAAAAATGCTCAGTCTTTCACAAGAAAGGATGGGGCGAGGTACACCCCTTTGTCCAAAACTGCGTGAGCAATAGTCAAACAGTTTAAGGACAACGTTTCTCAAAGTGCAATTGCAAGAAATTTAGGGATTTCACCATCTACGGTCCGTAATATCATCAAAAGGTTCAGAGAATCTGGGGAAATCACTCCACGTAAGTGGCATGGCCGGAAACCAACATTGAATGACCGTGACCTTCGATCCCTCAGACGGCACTGTATAGAAAACCCGACATCAATCTCTACAGGATATCACCACGTGGGCTCAGGAACACTTCAGAAAACCACAGTCACTAAATGCAGTTCGTCTGTAAGTGCAAATTAAAGCTCTACTATGCAAAGCGAAAGCCATTTATCAACAACATCCAAAAACGCCGCCGGCTTCTGTTGGCCCGAGATCGTCTCAGATGGACTAATGCAAAGTGGAAAAGTGTTCTGTGGTCTGACGAGTCCACATTTCAAATTGTTTTTGGATATATTCGACATTGTGTCATCCAGACCAAAGGGGAAGCGAACCATCCAGACTGTTATCGACACAAAGTTCAAAAGCCAGCATCTGTGATGGTGTGACAGTTTTACCCCACACTGTCACTGTTTGACCTTTGGCTTCCTCTCAAAACGTGCACATTTTTTAAGAAGCTCAACATGGACACACTACAAACATTCAATCGTGTTAGTGAAAAGCATGCTCAACAAACAAATTGTAACATCTCACTCAACATGGCTCTGAATGTGTCGCTAAAAGAGTCAGGGTGGGGCTGAAAGCTTTATGTAACTGAGCACATCTGCTTTGACTAATTAGGCCTAATTTGGGCCAAACCATGACTTTCAGGAGCTGGGTGTTGCTGAGGGACACTGGACATTTGAAAGTTGTGTTGTCTAAACCTGAATACACTGTGTACAAACATGACTGCTTTAAAAATGCAAAAGTACTATGTGAATACTTTTTAGACATGTGATGGTTATTTATGGTGTAATTTACAAAATAACTGTTTTCTTAATTTCCCCTGTCAAATTGGTCCTAGCTAGTGGGCGGGGCTATGGGCTATTTAAGTGGGGAAGATGCCATTAGTCTGCTGTTTGTCACTGCCAGAGGAGGTTCTCTGTCCTGAGCAAGAATTTCGGTCTCCATACATCAAACAACTACTGAGATTGTGGGTGCTTTGTCTTCCTGTTGTTCACCTCTTGACACTTTTTGTGATTTTCAATAAATGTTTGTAAACTGTTGCCAACTGCATGCCTTGCCATCCTTGATTTAAAGTCCGGTTTGTAAAGGTTACATTACCTTCACCCGAGGCGGGGTGTGACATATGGTGGCAGTGGTGAAATGGCAAGCCGCAGAGTTTACAAACATGACAGACGACGGAAGGCCAGAATTGGTTTGAGATCTCAAGTGTCGGAGGTTGCAATGACAGAGGAGACTGATGAGATGGTTGGTCGAGGGGCCACGGCGATGAGGCTGGACCGGACGACTATGGCGGAGGAGCGTGAAATTGGATGGAACACCGAGAAGTCTGAAGAAGACGTCAAAGGTTTTGAGAACTCTGGGGCTAAACGTAAGCAGCATAGGAAGGGGTCTTGGAAAGCTAGGTGGTCTGCTGAGCCACCAAGGACTGAAAGAGTGCTAGGTTATCTTACCCTAGTTAACATGTTCCAAGATTTCTTGCTTGGACAGCAACATAGGGAAGCTGTTCTAGTCCGGGCACTCCAGGAGTTAAAAACTGTCTGTACAAGGCCTAGCCTAGAGCACTCACTCGCTAACCAAAATGCTAACCGTCCTGATAATATTCATTGTGAGCAGTCACCCAAACACATAACTCGCCCATATCCAACGCGTAGCTCTCAAGCGTCGCCCTCCAGAGATGCCTTGCCACCTGACCACCATCTCCAAAAAGGCCCAAAGATGTTCCTTTTCCAGCAGGGAGAGGACATCGAAAACTTTCTTGTCCGCTTTGAGCGCATCGCTCACACCTGGGGCTGGCCTCAGTCTGACTGGGCCTGCCGACTTGTTCCACTTTTGACCGGCAAAGCCCTGGAGTCTTATTCTGCGATGGAGGAAGATGCTTCCAACGTCTACACTGACCTTAAAGAAGCCCTCCTTGCTAAGTTTGATATCTCTCCTAAGACTTATAGGCTCCAGTTCCGGTCAACCTACATTCCCCCTGGTGAATCTCCCAAGGGGACTTACAACAGACTCAAAGGTCTCTACAGAAGATGGATCAAGCCAGAGCAGCATTCTAAAGAAGACATTGCAGAGCTTTTCATTCTAGAGCAAATGCTTCGCATCCTGCCCAACGAAATGAAGACTTGGGTCAAGGAACACGAGCCAGAAGACGGACTTACTACTGTTAAACTTGTGAGCCAGTATTTGAATACTCGTAAAGGACTCCGAATGCCAAGGCAGCAGAACAACCCTGGAGCAGCCCAAAGTGCAGCCGACCTGTCACACCAAAGAGGAGTGCAGAAAGCAGTTGGTTACAGCACCTCAGGGGACAACAGACTGTTCCCGAGACAGAGTCCAGTGAAGGATCTCATCTGCTACCACTGCCAATAGGCAGGGCATCAATCCCCAGTCTGCCCCTTAAAAGGTCCCAAGCTGTCCAGCTTCTGTCATGTTCCCCATCCATCTGTCCCAGCTTCAGTCATGGCACCCGCTCTTGCACCCAATCCTGAACCTGAGGCCAAACCTAACATGATGCTAGCTTGTGTTAATGGCCGTCCAGTGCAAGCACTGTTGGACAAAGGAAAGGCATCCCAAGTGTACCACATCAACCTTCTGAAGGAATGGAAGGAGAGGAAATCCTCTGTGGAAGGAAAGGATGTCCAGGCCAGTCAAGAACCCACTCAAAGCAAGGAGTTGCAAGAAGAAACGGTGATGCTGGCACGGGAAGTGGAAATGGAGGATGATGTTGAGACAGATCTGTCCATGCTCACAGGGACCACAGAAACCTGATGTAAGTCACTTGTCTGCACAATCTGCCCTTAAACTCTTGCAAGTGTGTGAAGAATTCCCAGTATTGTTTAGTGGAAAGCCAGGAAAAACTCCATTAATTGAACATGTCATTCACTTAAAAAACCCAACACCTATCCGTCAGCGCCCATACAGCGTGCCTGATCGGATGGTGGAGCCCCTCAACCATGAAATCCAAACCATGATGGATCTAGGAGTGATTGAACCCTCGAACAGTGAGTGGTGTAACCCCATTGTCCTTGTTCCTAAAAAAGACAACACAATAAGAGTATGGGTAACTTCCACATCTGTGAAGGCACCATTAATGCTGAAAGGTACATACAGGCTTTGGAACAACATATGTTGCCATCTAAGCGCAGTCTTTTTCATGGACTCCCCTGCTTATTTCAGCAAGACAATGCCATGCCACATTCAGCATGTGTTACAACAGCGTGGCTTTGTAAAAAAAGAGTGCATGTACTTTCTTGGCCCGCCTGCAGTCCAAACCTGTCTCCCATCGAAAATGTGTGGCGCATTATGAAGCGTAAAATACGACAGCGGACACCCCGGACTGTTGAACGACTGAAGCTCTACATAAAACAAGAATGGGAAAGAATTCCACTTTCAAAGCTTCAACAATTACTTTCCTCAGTTCCCAAACGTTTATTGAGTGTTGTTAAAAGAAAAGGGGATGTAACACAGTGGTGTACATGCCCTTCCCCAACTACTTTGGCACTTGTTGCAGCCATGAAATTCTAAGTTAACGATTATTTGCCAAAAAAATTAAATAAAGTTTATGAGTTTGAACATCAAATATCTTGTCTTTGTAGTGCATTCAATTGAATATGGGTTAAAAAGGATTTGCAAATCATTGTATTCCGTTTATATTTTCATCTAACACAATTTCCCAACTCATATGGAAATGGAGTTTGTACACGGAGAGTTGATTCTAATTCGTTTGACTTTTGTGTAGCAAAATAAAGAAACAAAAATATTGCAAACATCTCCAAGTAGGCTGCAGTGCAGTTCTATATCATAGCCTGACAGCACCGTGTCAGTCAAACGTTATTAAAGCGTCATTATCACAGCAACAAAGGGATTATTACAATGCTATTTGTGTGATCATACAATGTTAAAGTTCAAACTTACGTGGTATTAAAAAGTGACAGAAAATGACTTTCACTGCATGTTCCACTGGCTAACTCTGGAGATGATGGTTTACATCCAAAGAGTATTCCACAAGGAGTTGAATAAGGTGTTAGAAATCCAATTCTGATAAATGAAACACATTTCCTCGTGTCAGACTTCCATGTGTGTCCTTTAGATGAAGCAAAGATTGGTTGAGCAGCTGCTGGCTCCACACACACTGGCTGATAGCTGGCTTCAAATGACATCCAGTGTAGCTGCTGGCTAACATCCCAAAGAAAGGTTAAGCTTGGGGGCGTTACTGTGCTGATGCCCTCTCTACCCTAAGTATGCATGTTATTGTATAGTTTTGTATTGTCTAATAATAAGTCATTTAAAGAAATGAGCTGTCAAGAGAAGGTATATTGAATCATTAATATTTTTTTTTAAATGTGGGAAGCAAGACTTTACTATACCTTGTGACAGGCGGTAAGGTTTAGTGACGGGTAGTCCATCTACACAGCACTGGCCTCCACATGGGTACAAAGTGATGGTGCCTGCCTGGTGTTCAATGTAGCAATGCTGCGCTTTAATGCCGGGACCCTGCAGAGGTATGTCTGTCTCTCCGCTGCCTAGTGTTGTTCTCCCTGCAACAACAAAAACAAAAACACGTCCCCAGCGTCATTTATTGGATGTCCACGTGCACTCGTGAATACCTCTGTGATGTATTCTTAGGTCTAAGGCTGAAAGCCAGCCAAAGCTCATGCGTAACAAGGGTCAAGACTCTTTGGGTGGAGTCACAAATGTATTCAACACATAGTTGAGCGCTGAGTGACAGGTGGTAGGTACGCTGTGGGGATGTGCTAAGCGTGGAACATACCATATGTTAATTATTCGATTAGGTGACTCAGACTGCAAGGTTTCATTAGGTTGAAGATCTCGGAAGTGGGATATCTAAGCTCATGTTTATGAAGCAAGTGAAATGTATATACAGTGGTGTACTTTGATAGACAAGTAACTAGTATTACTGTTTTATTTACTTTTTAGAATGCAGTGGTACTGCAATTCTGTATGATTAGGTTTCCTCAAAACGTTACCGAGTTTTCCCATACAGGCTATCATTTATTATACGGCCAAATATTGCGCGTAACAAACTCCCTTTACCTTTGTATCATTTTGTGTCCAAACAAAGAATCCCAAGCTTAGTCACTGGGCTTTTTTTCATTGAGTACGGCTATAAAATAAGACACAGTGGGGCCAGAGAAAGTTGTTAGTGCCAGCATGTAGATAAAAGAACTTGAGAAATATTCTTGAATTCAGGAAATAATTCACAGCAAAGGACCTCTCCCTTAATCTTTCTACCTCATGCCTGCTCGCAGTCATCGTCAACATTAGTCTTTCATAAAAATAAAAATGTAGATCTTGCCTTGTTTTTATCAAAACAATAATTATTTTCTTTAAAAATATAATTATTTTCTATAACATTTATTTTTTTGGTATTTTTGGATGTCTATAAAAGAAATTTGGATTTACATATTACCAATGGAAACATTTTGGACCTTTTGGTATGGACGTGAACTGAAGTATCACTGTAGAAGTATAGTACATTGGGTTCAGTTTGGTTCAGTTCAGTACAGTTTTAGTTTATTACGAACATGCATACGATACAATGTAATGCATTACATATTTCGAGTTGTTTCATTACAGCACATCCGAAAAGGAGTAGGAAGAAACAGAGCTTATTTAATCCTACTCCTTTTGATATCATAGCAATTTTATCCCCTTTGTTTGTTCTCTGTTTCTAACAGAACAGTGAATAAATACATAATACGTAAATAAATAAATATCATAGGAAGTAAACAAATATTAAATACATAAATAATAATTATCTTAAAATTAAACAAAAATAAAAAAAGGTTCAAGATGTTCATCATAATTGTTTTTCTTTTTACTTTGTGACTACTTGTAGTTTGAACAGTCTCTTAAACTGAATCATATCGGTGCTTTGTTTGATTTCTTTGGTTAATCCATTCCATAATTTAATTCCACTTACGAATATGCTAAAGGTTTAAGTGTTGTACGCACATACAAATGTTTTAAATTAGATTTTCTTGTGTGTGTCTCAGATTTTCCTCTAAGGTTATATTTCTCCTCTTTAGGGTAAGAAGAATTGTTGTACATTCTTAGGTAGCAGGTTATAGTTTGCTTTGTACATAATTTTAGCCGTTTGCAAATGTACCAAATCATTGAATTTCAATAGTTTTAATTCAATAAATAAAAGGTTTGTATGTTCTCTATAACCAACATTATGTATCATTCTAATTATTTATTTTTTTGTAACACTGTTAGTGAATCAAGCGCACATTTGTAGTTATTTCCCCATATTTCTGCACAATAACTCAGATATGGCAACACTAGCGAGCTGGAGGAGAATACGGAATGAGTTTTGGTCCAGAACATAATTTGCTTTTTTCATTATTGACGTGTTTCTTGCTACTTTATATATATTTTTACATGAGGTTTCCAGTTAATTTTAATCATCTATTATTACACCCAAAAATGTGTTTTATTTTACTCTTTCAATGTCTACTCCCGTCTATTTGTATGTGTGTTTGATTTTCCCTTCTACTGTCACCAAATAACATTATCTTAGTTTTACTGAGATTCAAAGATGGTCTGTTTTTGTCAAACCACCTTTTTAATTTGTTCATTTCTTCTGTTGTTATTTGTATCAGCTTTTGTGTGTTCTCTCCTGTACAAAACACAGTTGTATCATCTGCATAAAACACTAACTTTAAGTCCTTCGTAACTTTAGTTTGAACATGTTCACAAAGTTTACAGTAAGAACCATAATGTGAATCCATGTTGCGAAAAAAGCAGCAGGAAAAATGGAGGAAGCAAAACTAATTAAATCCCGCCCATCCTCATCAATTACTGATAATGTGTTCGTTATTGATTGAAAGACACAAAAGTGAGGAGCCCACAGTAAAACCTGTCCCATTAAGAGATTACTTTTTTTGTATTTTAAACTACGCAAACATTACGGCTTACAGTCATGTGAATACATATTGAACATATTAATATTAATAACACGTAATTCTCAGTCACTCAAATGTGTAGTACCTTCTTGCAGTGGCAACAATGTGATTGCTGTGCTCAAGCGCCCACTTCCCAAACTGACCAGGTGGGGGCGCTCCGCCTGGACTTTCAGGGACTTGCCAGTTTCTATCAGATCTAAAGGAGTACCCTGTCCGAAGAAAATCAAATATTTCATTAGATTTAAGGAATGATACACAGTTCATAACACATTAACAACAATACAATAGCCAGCCTGCACATTTTCCCTCTTGTGAGTGACAAGTAGGCTCAGAGCAACTTTTAGCAGTAAGAGCCCGAGATGTGTCTACTGTCCTTAAAATGAGATGAATGACTCACCTGTAGGACTTTGTGTGTCTCTCGTCCACGCTCCACTCTTTTCCCCCCACCCCGTTCCATGTCGTCTGGCCTGATGTCTGAATTATCTGACACCTGATGATCCTGAAGGCGACAGAGAGATTGATGCACATGGAAATACATGAGCGAACTGGGAATTGCGCTACTACAGTTGTACTACAATGGGAACAGTGGCTTCCATAGAGAGCCTCATGCCCCAGTTATAAACCCACGTGACTCAAACTATTATACTGGCCGATTGTGTCTCCACAGCTCCCTGGGTAGAATGGTGCCACTGATTTACGCTTCAATCCAGGCAGGATTTTACATGTTGAATGATAAACATAGATTTGACAGCATGAGTTGTTGTTGGTTGCTGTTTTGAAAAATACAATCTCAGACTTGCTTTGGTTTGACAACACAGACAAGCTCTGCAGGTGCTCGCTTCACACATGAGGGTCACATTGCCTTCACATTGCCAGCCTGCCCTGACCGAAGATGACTCACGGAGATACAAACTACATCTGCAGACAGATGCAACAGATTATATCCAGCTGTCGGCACATCATGGTCACAGCGGAACAACGGGAAACAGCTATCTACAAGAACCAGACACGACTCAAACAGCCACACATGGACACAGAAAGGCCCAAAAACATTGCATTAAAAATAGGACGTGTTTTCAAAGGCCCATTTGTCAAAAAAAAACGGATAGAACAATCTAACTTTGTGATTGATGATACATACGATCAACAAATTGAGAAAAAATATGAATATATTGGGACAAAAATGCCTGTCAATTACTATAATGGCTCTCTCACCTGATAATTGATCATTGTGAAGGAGACTGAGGGCAGCAGGAAAACAAACCCCTGCAACAAAGTGGAGTCTATGGAGTATTATAATACTTCAGGCTTTGTAGAGCAACCTGTTACGCTAAGATCAGCATTTTCTCAAAGTTAAATTGATGTGTGGACAAATCTGCTCGACCAATGAGCATTCAAAAGTCACTCATATGATATTAGTTTGGCATCCTTGGAACCTCTACTGAGCAGGTACTCGAAATATTCTATTGACGCAACCTGAATACAAGATGAACTCCAGAGGTGTGGACTCGAGTCACATGACTTGGACTCGAGTCATGAATTTGATGACTTTAGACTCGACTTGACAAAATGTAAAAAGACTTGCAACTGGACTTAGACTTTAACATCAATGACTTGTGACTTCACTTGGACTTGAGCCTTTTGACTTGACATGGCTTGCTACTTTACCCAAAACCCAACGATTAAAAAGTTATTCAGGAGCGCTCCGTATCTTTCATTATATACACGAGTGTGTGTCAGCGTGTGTCCGATGACACCATGTCTGCTGACTGTCAGCGCAACATCCAATCAGATTACATCCACGTTATTTTCGTCCAACAGCATCACCCAATCAAATTGCAGGAAAACCAACGAAGAAGCGCTCTCAAACAGCGCGCTAATGAGGAAAAATGATGCCAAAAGTAGTTTCGTTCGGGTATTAAAACTACGACGTGGTTAACAGAAAAGGAATTCCAGTATGCAAAACATGCAGTTTGAAGATTACAGACGGAGATGCAACAACTTCCAACTTCGTTCGACTTTTGAAGTTGCACAAAAAAAATAAGTTTTGAATGTAAGCTAACGTTTATTGGCTGAGTAACATAACTTTTATTTGCTGTGTAGTTAAATCAATGATGCTGCAGACTCACTGCTAACGTTAGAACCATAGACATCTTTCTTATAAGTAGACGCAGCATGGAGCGCTACTGCCTACTGGCGCTGACGAGACGAGACGCGCGGCCGCCATCTTGGAGTGGTGATCCACAGTGCGATACAAACCCTGTTTCCATATGAGATTAGAAATTGTGTTAGATGTGAATATAAATGGAATACAATGATTTGCAAATCCTTTTCAACCCATATTCAGTTGAATGCACTACAAAGACAAGACATTTGATGTTCAAACTCCTAAACTTTATTTTTTTTTTGCAAATAATAATTAACTTAGAATTTCATGGCTGTAACACGTGCCAAAGTAGTTGGGAAAGGGCTTGTTCACCACTGTGTTGCAGGGCCTTTTCTTTTAACAACACTCAATAAACCTTTGGGAACTAAGGAGACACATTTTTTTAAGCTTTTCAGTTGGAATTCTTTCCCATTCTTGTTTTATGTACAGCTTAAGTTGTTGAACAGTCAGGGGTCTCCGTTGTGGTATTTGAGGCTTCATATTGCGCCACACATTTTCAATGGGAGACAGGTCTGGACTACAGGCAAGCCAGTCTAGTACCCGCACTCTTTTACAATGAAGCCACACTGTTGTAACAAGTGACAAGGTATTGTCTTGCTGAAATAAGCAGGGGCGTCCATGATAACGTTGCTTGGATGGCAACATATGTTGCTCCAAAACCTGTATGTACCTTTCAGCATTAATGTTGCCTTCACAGATGTGTAAGTTGCCCATGCCTTGGGCACTAATGCACCCCCATACCATCATAGATGCTGGGTTTTCAACTTTGTACCTAGAACAGTCCTGATGGTTCTTTTCCTCTTTGGTCCAGAGAACACGACGTTCACCGTTTCCAAAAATTTATTTTAAATGTGGACTTGTCAGACCACAGAACACCTTTCCACTTTGCATCAGTCTATCTTAACCGAACCCGGGCCCAGAGAAGCCGGCGGCGTTTCTGGGTGTCGTTGATAAATGGTTTTGGCTTTGCATAATAGTTTTAATTTTCACTTACAGATGTAACGACAAACAGTAGTTACTGACATTGGTTTTCTGAAGTGTTCCTGAGCCCATGTGGTGATATCCTTTACACACTGATGTCCCTTTTTGATGCGGTACCACCTGAGGGAACGAAGGTGAAGTGAAGTGAATTATATTTATATAGCGCTTTTTCTCTAGTGACTCAAAGCGCTTTACATAGTGAAACCCAATATCTGAGTTACATTCAAACCAATGTGGGTGGCACTGGGGGCAGGTGGGTAAAGTGTCTTGCCCAAGGACACAACGGCAGTGACTAGGATGGCGGAAGGGGGGATCGAACCTGCAACCCTCAAGTTGCTGGCACGGCCGCTCCACCAACCGAGCTATACCAACCAAGGTCCGTTATATCATCGCTTACGTGCAGTGATTTCTCCAGATTCTCTGAACCTTTTGATGGTATTACAGACCGTAGATGGTGAAATTCCTAAATTTCTTGCAATAGCCCGTTAAGAAATGTTGTTCTTAAACTGTTTGACAATTTTTTCATGCATTTGTTCACAAAGTGGTGACCGTTTCCCAATCCTTGTTTGTGAATAACTGAGCATTTCACGGAAGCTGCTTTTATACCCAATCATGGTACCCACCTGTTTCCAATTACCCTGCACACCTGTGGGATGTTCCAAATAAGTGTTTGATGAGAATTCCTGAACTTTATCAGTATTTATTGCCACCTTTCCCAACTTTTTTGTCACATGTTGCTGGACTGCAGGCGGGCCAGGAAAGTACCCGCACTCTTTCTTTACGAAGCCACGATGTTGTAACACATGCCGAATTTGGCTTGGCATTGTCTTGCTGAAATAAGCAGAGGCGTCCATAAAAAAGACGGCGCTTAGATGGCAATATATGTTGTTCCAAAACCTGTATGTACCTTTCAGCATTAATGGTGCCTTCACGAATGTGTAAGTTACCCATGCCTTGGGCACTAATGCTCCCCCATACCATCACAGATGCTGGCTTTAGAACTTTGCGTCGATAACAGTCTGGATGGTTTGCTTCCTCTTTGGTCCGGATGACACGATGTTGAATATTTCCAAAAACTATTTAAAATGTGAACTCGTCAGACGACAGAACACTTTTCCACTTTGCATCAGTCCATCTTAGATGATCTCGGGCCCAGAGAAACTGGCGGCGTTTCTGGATGTTGTTGATAAATGGCTTTCGCTTTGCTTAGTAGAGCTTTAACTTGCACTTACAGATATAGCGAAGAACTGTATTTAGTGACTGTGGTTTTCTGAAGTGTTCCTGAGCCCATGTGGTGATATCCTTTAGAAATTGATGTTGGTTTTTGATACAGTGCCGTCTGAGGGATCGAAGGTCACGGTCATTCAATGTTGGTTTCCGGCCATGCCGCTTACGTGGATTGATTTCTCCAGATTCTCTGAACCTTTTGATGATATTATGGACCGTAGATGTTGAAATCTCTAAATTTCTTGCAATTGCACTTTGAGAAATGTTGTTCTTAAACTGTTTGACTATTTGCTCACGCAGTTGTGGACAAAGGTGTGTACCTCGCCCCATCCTTTCTTGTGAAAGACTAAGCATTTTTTGGGAAGCTGTTTTTATACCCAATCATGGCACCCTCCTGTTCCCAATTAGCCTGCACACCTGTGGGATGTTCCAAATAACTGTTTGATGAGCATTCATCAACTTTATCAGTATTTATTGCCACCTTTCCCAACTTCTTCGTCATGTGTTGCTGGCATCAAATTTTAAGGTTAATGATTATTTGAAAAAAAAAAATGTTTATCAGTTTGAACATCAAGTATTTTGTCTTTGTAGAATATTCAACTGAATATGGGTTGAAAATGATTTGCAAATCATTGTATTCGTTTATATTTACATCTATCACAATTTCCCAACTCATATGGAAACGGGGTTTGTAAATCCTATTTTTCAGTATCACACGGTCAAAACAGTTTTTTAGTTTAAGTAAGGATTTCATTTTTTTTATTTTTATTTCAGGCAAATTGATGCGCTTTAAATATTTATTTTACAGCCTAAAACCAATCACAGCTGCTGCTGTCCTTATATAGCCTGCACTGGCTGAGACAAGAGGGCGTTGTGTCTGCGTATGATGTCACTTTAGATTAGAGCACTGGGCGGAACCCCTGTAGGTGACAACTCCATCCAGTGTGTTGCAAGTGTGACTGTCTGAGTGGACCCAGTGACTCAGGGAGCAGACATCGCACTGACACTAGAGACCTCGCGTCTCTCCTGCCATCCCCCACTGCTTACCCCTATGCACGCCACATAGTCTCACAACGATAGTGGGCCGGTGTGTCTTGTCTTTGTGACTCACAAACTGTACGCACACACATATGTTCCTGCCACCTCCCACAAGCTCCTTGTAACTAACACACCCAAAGCCAGAGTTTCAAATGTGAGGCTTCTACTGCACCCTGTCATTATTGGGCCAGTAATGTCCTTCAGAGCGGCCATGAGATTCTGAAAATAGACACCACCAGCCGCACAGTCTGGGCTGACTTTTAAAGAGAAATTCCATCTGCTGAGGGTGACAAAGCAAGAACGGAGTAAAATATATACTTTGAATTATGAATTACAAAAACAGTCATAGCAGCAAAGGGAGTAGAAATAATAGCAGCTATAAAAACATACTTTTCTTCTTTACACTGATCCACACGCACCACCTACCATCTCTTTATTGTCGCAGAATCCCAAAACAGGTTACACATCCATGAGACAGTGTGCAGCTCAGTGTTCCCCAAAGCAGTGTCCACATTGTTGTTTATGTCTTGTCTGAAGCTGTTTCCATTCTCCCACTGAGTTCTTCTACTATTTCCCTCCTCCCAGCCTCTTCTCCTCCCATCCTGGTGCAAAATTACTTGCACGACCTCCAGTAGAAGTTTTTGCTTCTTCTCCCTTTGAAGACAGATCCGTGACACCAAAGAACTGTCAAGGATCACCACGATATTCAGGGAGAGCTTAAGTCAAACACTCTCCTATGAGTTTTATGGTTAAGCAGGTGGGTTGAGGATCCAGGATGGGAAGAACATGTGTAGGAGTTGACGGAAAAAAATACTTCCTGACCCTGTGTTTGAAGAGACAACGAGGGGTATTTACACTTATGTTGATCATCCATGCTGACATAATAATGCATGATGGGACAGAGAGGACTACCCCAGGAAGTGAGCAAAACACATGCTCTATCTTTCCAGGCGTCCCCCAGGAAATGACCGGGCTCAGAGGTCAATGAAGAGAGTGGAAGTGAGTGGGAGAATGAGCCCACTATGGGTCGCTCATTTCATTTCCCATGGTCAGGGCCAGGGAGGAGATGGAAGAAATGAAACAGATGATGAGTCGCAAAGGAAAACAACACAAAACAGAAAGAAGCTAAGTAACCGGCAGACCGTTTTGTAAAGCACAGTCGGTTGTGATGTTGCTGAGCCCGGAAAGCCCCGATGAAATGATTTATTAAAGTAAGGTCACCCGCACATATCAGTACTAATACATTAGACTAGGATAGGCTTTATTTATTCCACAATGGGGAAATTAGGTGGTTGCAGTGCAAAAAGTCCACAAAAAAAAAAGGTGACAACTTGTGAAAACAAGAAGTGAACATGAAATAACACCAAATACTCAAAATACATTAAAAACACAGAGCTGACACAACCAGATGCCACTTTACTGGTGCCATTTCTACATATAAGTTAAAGTACCAATGATTGTCACACACACTAAGTGTGGCTAAATTATTCTCTGCATTAGACCCATCACCCTTGATCATCCCCTGAGAGGTGAGGGGAGCAGTGAGCAGCAGCAGTGGCCACGCTCGGAAATCATTTTTGGTGATTTAACCCCCAATTCCATCCCTTGATGCTGAGTGCCAAGCAGGGAGGTTATATAGCTACAAAGGTAAAACACAACAAAAAAGGAAAAAAAAATTGCAATAAATAATACATATTGCGTACATACAATCATACATATACAAAAAAACACAATTTCAACATCCACATACACAACATTGGCCTCTAGGGCGCTCCACGCCATTGTTTGCTGGAGTGGGGTTGCGGCACGGGCCGGCCAAAGACAGGAACTAACCCAACAAAACAACCAAGAGAGTCGACTGAATTCAAGGCTGCCCACTAGTCCTTGGCCAATGTCGAATTCTCATGGATGAGCAACAATCCGTCCAGGGAGACCTAAGTGTTATCTTATCGGACATTATTTGTATGTATTATTTGGAAATTTTCCTGTACTTGTCATCCACAAAGTTTATTTTAGAAATAGTGATCTCATTGTCTATGCATTGGAACATGATATGGGATATGGCACCACACTGTGGAATGTTTACAATGAAAACATAAAACAAATGAAATCATTAATGTTTCGGAATAATAATTCCCTATTTATTTTGATCCAAATATCATAAGTGCATTCTTTCATTGTTTTCTTGATAAAAACAAGCAATTTCTAAAAAGATACAATAATAACCAGCCAGTATTCTGAATACTTGGGGAGCATAATCAGTGAAGATGGAGGGGCAGATGAAAATGTCAAATCCAGAATAGGGAAAGCAAGAACATCCTTCAACATACTAAACAAAATCTGGACAGCAAAAAAACATTTCTCTCAAAACCAAAGTGAAAATCTTTAACTCAAATGTCAAATCCATCCTGCTATACGGATCAGAAACATGGAAAACCACCAATAGCATACACACTAAACTACAGACATTCATAAACCGTTGCCTCCGTCGGGTCCTAGGAGTCTACTGGCCAGACACCATCACAAATGCCAACCTGTGGGAACTCACCAAACAAGAAACAGTGGAACTGCAAATCAGGAGAAGTGGAGCTGGATAGGCCACGCACTCAGAAAACCAAATAAATCAATCACCAAACAGGCACTAACATTGAACCCACAGGGAAAAAAAACGGAGGGAGACCAAGAACAACCTGGAGAAGAAGCATGGAACAGGATATGAGGGCTGAGGGGCTGTCATGGCAACAACTTGACCGAAGGGCACAAGACCGAAATGGATGGAAGGCTTTCGTCGACGGTCTATGTTCCTCAGGGAATACTGAGGCCTAAGTAAGTATTCTGAATGGCTCTTCAAAAGCAACAGCTCGTCAAGCTCTTGCTCCCCTCAAAGAGTCATAAGTCACTATCTTTTTAAGCACCTGACTGTTATGTAATTATCATGGGAGATTTATGGTTTCACTTGCATTGGACTAACCAAAATATATAACTTCCCTACACTGCTCTGTGCTACTGTGCGTGTACCTACTGATCGTAGTGGTTTCTGAGGTTTCCAAGAATGATGTTTCTAATGGGAGATCAAGACTGTTGAACTTGTGTGACCTGCTGTCACGGAGCAGGAGAGCAGATGTTTGCGGGATGTCTGCATGAACAACTGCGGAAAAGTGGAAGTAGAAAGAGCGGACTACAGCAGATGGCGGAGAAAACGGTTGAATTTTATGAGGGTGACCCTGGTGATACTCTCGGGTAGGTCTCGAGACTCCAGACCAGTGACGAGCAGTGAGATTCATGGCTGGTGAGGCACTGACTCCTGTAGAGCTTTAACTTTAAATAAAAGTTCTACAATCAATGTGAAAAAAATAATTTACCTCAGATAAAAAATATATATTTTCCAATAATTCTTAATACATTATTTTGGACAAAGGCTTAGAAGTATAAGGTTCTGAATCATCATTAGACACAAAGTAGTCTTTGTTGGCTTTCATGAAGTATGCCATGATTATTAGTGTTTTTCTTGAAGGGAAAAGCAAATATTGTGATGCGTCCGCAAAATTAATTTTGCCGCTTTGTGTTCATAAGGAGCAAATTCAGCAATGTTACATGTTATGAATGTGCTCAATACTACATTACATATATACTTACAGCATATATATAAAACGATGATGGAGGCGCCTAAGTGTTTTTTAGAGTGCTGTATTGGCGAATGAGAGTGACTCCTATTGGCTCAATTGTAAGGTGACTTTCGCTAGCGTTTATTTAAAATTTAGAATGCGTAAAAAATGAAGAACATCTGTGTTTGTGTCTTACATAAGGATTGTGAATGATAGACAAAGTTCCAAAAAAAGTGCAATTAAATTCCCCTTTAAAAAAAAAAGTATGTCCGGCAGTTTGCCTCTAAAGAAAGACAGTAAGACAGTTTGGAGCCGCCGCTAAGCCACACTGCACTTCCTCATTAGGAATTTATTTCAATTGAACAGTTTTTGCCGTGTAAACATGCCCACTTGTGAGTCACAGGGACATACTCTTCAAAAATGCAGGAAGCATTTGCATTGCATCTAAGTAAATAATGGACAGTAAAGTTTAGAGTGCCAATGAAATACAACAGTATCTTGTGCGAAGTAAGCAAGCATATACACATGGAAAACCTGGTAAATCTCACTCTTAGTAACACTAAATGAATACACTTTGCCTGACAAATCTTTGCTTCAGAATTGCATCTTCCTACATTAGTCAACATTCCAAACAAAATTTTGAAGATATTGCAGTAAAAAGCAGCATTATTTCAGTATTCGTGTATGGTGATTGTAAAATTAGGAAGCCATGCAGACTCGCCACAGCAAAACCTGGAAAAATTATTTTATAAAACAAAAGTAAAAGCACATGCATATGAAGCACAGTGATTACAAACAATTAATTGGAGGCAGTGAAGACAGTTGACATATTTCACACAAACGTTATCGTTTATCTGTAATTGTTGGTCCAAAGCTAATGAGAATGTTTCCACACATTTAGGAACACACATTAAGGTGAGTTGTATTCATGAAAAAAATGACTGCACATAACCATTACCAACTGTTCCCAAACAACACACAAGTCATTGTTTTTCTGTTAGATATAAATAGATTGTTCCTGCCCTGATGTGGGATCTGAGCCGAGGATATTGTTGTGGCTTGTGCAACCCTTTGAGACACTTGTGATTTAGGGTTATATAAGTAAACATTGATTGATTGATTGATTGGTTGGTTGATTGATTGATTGATTGATGCTGTATCTTGCTGTAGGTACCCCTGCCACTTCCAAAGACATGCACCAGGGAATAGGACCCTCCCACCTCCAAAGAGATGCACCTAGGGATAGGTTGATTGGCAACACTAAATGGTCCCTAGTGTGTGAATGTTGTCTGTCTGTGTCCGAATGCATCTGAGATAGGCTCCAGCAACCACCGCGACCCCAAAATGGACCAGCGGTAGAAAATGAATAACATTATAGGGGTAAAAGGCAAACTAAATAAAGACATACAGTGGGGTGTGAGGACCGCTAGCGGTCGTTGTAGAGTGTCCTCATGGCTAAATGACATAGTTAATAGTAATAAACCTTTATTGGGTCCAGTTGTACACTCTCAGTTACATTAACATTGATATTATATATGTAGGCCGATAGATAGAAATGCCGTTAAATGTAGCAAGCTACTTTTGTCATGTAGCTTGTAGTGTAGATTGCAACAATTCTCCGGGGATAGTTTACCCTGTAGCTTAGCTACATTTAATCCAGAGTAACTTGTATCTTAGCTTACTACATTTCCCAAATAGCTTGCCCATCACTGTAAATATATATATATATATATATATATATGTTTAGTTGTAAATTTATATATGTACATATATACTTAGGGTTATATAATTTTATATATGTAAAAAATGTTTTAGGTTGGGCAATGACCAAATTTCAATGGTCACAACCTGACATTAAATAAATGTTGTCAAAAAGCATGTGGTTTCAACGTTATTGTGTTGTAGAATACTGGTTACGAAAAGACCAAAATCCAATGATCAAATCAATGTCAGAACCATGCATTGAGTAAACGTCATCAAAAAGCATGTTTTTCCAATGTTAGGTTTGAGTTGCTCAACGTCAGGACCTAATTCAACAAGTTCTCAACATTGTTTTAATGTCTTGTGCCTGCTGGGCTGGTTTATGAAAGATTGCACAACCAAAGATATGCAGCAGTTAAAATGTAAACATGCCCCTTACCAAAGAGTGAAAAGAAAACTCACTCATGCACGTGTGCGCCTCATAATCACATCAAAGCACATTCTTCATCAGTCGTAATTCCTCCAAAGCTCTTTCCTGGGCTCACAAACTCATACCAAAGGCTGCTAACTTCCATAATGACCTGCAAAAAGAGAATGACAGTACATGCACGATATTGAAAAAACAGGAATAAACTCCCTCACATACAAAAGACAGTGAAGTAGAAATAAGAGGGTCATAATGGAATGCTAACTAGTACAATAGCCCCATTATGCCATATTTCTCTCTCCCACATGCAATCCTTGTCACACACCAGCAAGCAGATATTGTAGCTTCTCATTACCCAATCTGACTGGAAACATCTTGTTGCCTGTGGAATGATCGAGCTGAAAGATGAACAGACAAGACACTCAAACCCTTACAAATGCCGCCCTCTTCCATAGGATGAAAATACATTCTGTTCCTGTCAGTGCATCCACATGTGCCTTGCTGCCAGGCCCGTCCCTCTTTTTTTCCCCCCAGCCCTCGCTCCCGTCGCCTATCATTTCCTACGCTATTGTTAAATCCAGCCCACGCTGTTCTCAAAGTGGCTCTTCACACATTTTAATATGTCTAGATTCAATGACTTCTATTATATTTTAATCTTTAACCTACTTAAGTTGTCTGGATGTTGAATTAAGCATGTGTGAAGCAGACGATCATCTCAATGTTATCCTTGTCACAGTTGAAAAGTGCAGAGCTGGAAATTACAGCCATCACAGCCAAGGGATATTTAAAAATTTCCTCCTTGACTGGAATCTTGAGCCTGGCAAGTGTTTGCGGACACGTCGTCAAGGCCAAAGTAACTGGTTCAGGCTGTCCTGGTCCCAGTGTTAGCCTGGTGCACAAGGCTGCTTTTCTGCTAATAAAACGAGAGATGAAAAAAACTTGAACAAAGTGAATGTTAGCCATGTGCATTGGAAAAGACTGAGAACACATGGCATCTGCACTACACATGTTGCTCAGAGTGAGTTTTTTCCTTTCATTCTCCACCATCTGGTGAAAGTATCATGCTCAAATGGAATTTGTTAACGGTGGAATCAGGTGGAAGTTGCCCCCTACATTATTTGGTAATCACTTAAAAATCAAGCATTTGTTTCAACAGTGAACCTTTGTAATGAGTTGTATTGACTGGATCAATAAGCTGATGGGCAACTAAATTGGCCCCAGTGTGTGAATGTGAGTTTGAATTGTAGCTTGGATGTGCTCAAATGTCTGTGCGACCTCGAGAAGGACAAATGGTATGTATGGATGGATGCATGTAAATACATTTTGGGGGGAATTTTGCCTATCGTTCACAATCATTGTGAGATGCAAGAACACGTCATCTTTTATTTTTATTTTATAGATAGAAAACGCTTCCAAGATGCGGCTAATGGGAATTAGAAGAGTTCAAAGCCCTCTAAAACTTCAATACCATCCACCGTTTTGTATACACGCAATGTAGTAAGATACACAATAACAATATGTAATATATACACTATTTACCATACTCTGGTCATTTCAAGCAATACCTGAAATTATTTCTGTGGCGCATTTATTTCCGTTTCCAGCGCACTTCTGACTTTCAGCAACAACTGTGTTCCTACTTCCGGTAACAAATGTGTGTGTTCTAATCATCGCAGACTTGATAACAGACATCAAAGATAACTATTTTTGGACAAGTGAGGATTTACAACTGTATCTTTTTGAAGCTGCATATACACAAGATGAACAGCTTGTTATAGAAGCAAGTACAAATCGAAACAAATATAAATCGAGGGTGAAACGTTGGAGCAGAGTGAGTTGAGACCGTTGTGACCTGACGGTGTACATGTGGCACTTTTGGGTAGTGCATACCCAAAATCAACTGGGAAAAAAACCTCCCGGGCCAGCTTGGCCAAACAGACAACTGACCATCTGGTAAGTCATTACAATATTGTTCATAATACATGCAGCACATCATCGTACACTAAAATACATACTGCCAACCTGGCTGTGTGCGAACAAAATAAAAAATGTGGGCTAATACTTTACAGATACTGTAATATGATTTTCATGTTTTTCAGTCAGTATAAATTGTTGTCCTATCGGAGTTGTTGATGCAGTTGCTAGCTTACCTCTTGCCGTAGCTGGCCACCATACAGCAATTGCCGTAGCATTGCAATGTGTTCCTATGCTAGTGAAACAGTTCACTCTTACTATATCAATGTTGCTAAAGCTTGATTATAGGTTAAGGAATGTACTTGAAATACTTTTGCCGTTTTTTTAAAAGTATTTTCAAAGTGATTTAAGAGGCAGAATACATTGATCCCACTAGCTGCAATGATCTCCACTTGCAACGAGTCAATTATTACAAGTTAGAATGAAAAAAAAAAAACATTTTTAACCAGTGTGTCTCAGTTTCTCATAGGGATTGTGAACAAAATGCAAAATTCCCCAAAATGTGCCATTTCAATTTAAGGATCCCTGCTTTGAACATTTCTCTTGCGTGTTTATAAACAACCCCTGATCTGACTTTACCATTAATCTCATAAACTAACCAGTATGTTAGTGTAACAAACTTAGTGAAGTAGTCCTCCACCACTAGGTTTGTTACATTAGTATAACTGACACTGACAATTCTTCCACCATATCACCCAGACTATTGTACCTGCACACGCGATACTTTTTATGGCCGTCGGTAACCATCCATCCATTTCATACCGCTTATTCCCTTCAGAGGTCGCTGGCGCCTATCTCAGCTACAATCGGGCTTAACCTACATCCTAAATGTATTTTTTTGTACATTTTGCAAACTGATACCGATTTCAACTTCTATTAAGTACATGACAGACAATATGGATACCTGTGTGTAAACGCTTCAACAACATGCACAATGGACATAACGCGGTGTGCATTAATGATGTGCGGATTGATACTGAAATTTTGATAATGCCAATTCCAGATCTTTATGCTATAATTCTCAACTCAAAATATCGATACTCAATACATTGGGAGACTGTCTATAACTAAAAGGAACACAGTTAAAATTAACGAAATCATTGAGATGTCGAAATTAAGCGCGATTGGTGGGAACTACGTTTTCTTCCGCCTAGGAACGTTTGTTATGCGCAAGCGCAGCAGCACATTGCTCTGTCATTCAATCATGTATTTAGAAAAATACTGGAACTTAAAATGACTAATAAAACAAGTACGCATGCGTGTAGGCTAATTGGAGCCTACATAGTTGAATATCAATTAAATTACGTCCTCCGTGCAAAATAACGCTATGATGTGTTTGATCCTTTAATTTTTATCGTTTGACGTCGATTCCCAAGATCGGCAACACTTGATATACACTAATGTTCACCAGGCACATTGGTTTAATTAATACAAAGTATTGGTATCGCCTGAATTCTACCCAGAAAGAGAGATTGTGGTATCGCACGTCACTGGTAAGCATAGATCAAAATAAAGAAATAAAACCCAGGCCTACTGATTTCTATCAAAGGCCCACAAAATATGATAACCCAAGTTTCCGCAGCGATTGGAACATTTTTGCAACTATTTTTTAGAGTGCAGTATTTAAAAACACGTCTAATACTTACCTCTGGTGGTAGATTTTAAACTACACGCCTCACGAAATGAGAAAACCATATGGGTGAATGTTCACAAAAATGGTTTCTAGTTCCTTTACATGTGATAATTTGAGTAGTTTATATCAAAATAAGTCAGTCAGATTTGAATGGGATTCAAATGTGGCGTCTTAAAATGGCTGGAAAAAAACAGACAACGCGCCACCTAAGCGGTTAGCTGCATGCTACATTTAATAGCAAGTAGATGCATATTTCATGAGCAATGGGATACATTTGGAATGTACAAACCTCGGCGTGAGTAACAATTGTGTTAAGACTAACAGTCAAAAGTTCCCTCGCATTTAGTCAAGTATGCTGAAATCAAATATAAGGTAACATAGCAGATGATGCTAGCACAGTCACGTGACTCGCAACGTTCGCCTTTAATAAACTTTATTTACAAAGACAAAAGCACGACAGGGAAAATTGCTCTTTGGAAGTCACGTGGGTGGCCCTTAAAAGGGCCGTTGAGTTAAAAAGTTGTTTAGCCGCCTGGCTAATACTCCTGGGACTGGGAGGAGGCCTTCTTTCCCGACTTGCCGGTAGCCGCGGCAGCCTGCCCGCTCTTCTTGGGCAGAAGGACGGCTTGGATGTTGGGCAGCACGCCGCCCTGGGCGATGGTGACGCCGCCAAGCAGTTTGTTCAGCTCCTCGTCGTTGCGAACCGCCAGTTGCAGGTGGCGAGGGATGATACGAGACTTCTTGTTGTCCCGGGCAGCGTTGCCGGCTAGCTCCAGGATCTCGGCGGTGAGGTACTCCAACACTGCGGCCATGTAGACGGGAGCTCCGGCGCCCACACGCTGAGCATAGTTACCTTTGCGGAGCAGGCGGTGGACTCGACCAACTGGAAACTGCAGGCCTGCCCTGGAGCTGCGGGTCTTGGCCTTTGCGCGGGCCTTTGCACCAGTCTTTCCTCGTCCCGACATTCTCAACTGTGTACTTGAACACTTGGTGTGTGGAACCCGTAGTGGAGAGTTGCGGCTTTATAAAGCAGTGACTGACGACCCAGATGTAAAAATACCACGTTGCCCCGCCCTTTTGCCTTATTGGCTTCCATGACGAGAGAGCGTTGTGTGATTGGCTGTGGAAACGCAAAGGAATTTGTTACTCGACACGTCACAGATAGACGAAAGGTGATTGGTTCTTATGTGTCTTTGAAACGGGTTGATAGACCATGTGGCCAATTGTGTGTATTCCCTCCAGTTTTAAAATTTTTTGGCGCTACCGTAGAAACTAAGTTATTTCATTCCGAGTTGAACATCTGCTGGAGTTATTAAACTAAATGAATCAAGAAAAGAATGTACGTGTGCATCCTCAATAATTTATTTGAGCATCATCTGCACAAATAGGTAACGTCAGGAAATTTGCAATAATATGAACGCTGATAAGAGTCTAAAACACACATCCGAATGAAGAGTGGTTTCAAAATAATTTATTTGCGATATATTGAACATATCAAAATCACAATGGGAACCACCCAGCCACCATTTCCGGTTTCACATTCCCGTGGCTTTGTTCAATTTTACACGTTGCCGTTTGGATTGATCCTTCATGTATATCAGTGGTTCTCAAATGGGGGTACACGTACCCCCTGGGGGTATTTGAAGGTATGCCAAGGGGTATTTGAAGGTATGCCAAGGGGTACGTGAGATTTTTTTTTAAATTATTCTAAAAATAGCAACAATTCAAAAATCCTTTTTAAATATATTTATTGAATAATACTTCAACAAAATATGAATGTAAGTTGATAAACTGTGAAAAGAAATGCAACAATGCAATATTCAGTGTTGACAGTTAAATTTTTTGTGGACATGTTCCATAAATATTGATGTTAAAGATTTCTTTTTTTGTGAAGAAATGTTCAGAATTAAGTTCATGAATCCAGATGGATCTCTATTACAATCCCCAAAGAGGGCACTTTAAGTTGATGATTACTACTATGTGTAGACATTTTGATTTATAATTGAATCACTTGTTTATTTTTCAACAAGTTTTAGTTATTTTTATATGTTTTTTTCCAAATAGTTCAAGAAAGACCACTACAAATGATCAATATTTTGCACAGTTATACAATTTAATAAATCAGAAACTGATGACATAGTGCTGTATTTTACTTCTTTATCTCTTTTTTTTTCAACCAAAAATGCTTTGCTCTGATTAGGGAGTACTAAAATAAAAAAAAATGTTCACAGGGGGTACATCACTGTAAAAAGGTTGAGAACCACTGATGTATATATCCATCAATATCATCATGGCTGCAGTTTCTCAAGTCCTGTATCAAATGTTTAAGTTACTGTGGAAAAAACGGAAATCTTTTGCTAAGCGGCCAAATGTGTCTAATGTACGTACATCCTGTCTGTTTGCTTTCAACGTTTTCAGTGGAAGCATGCATGTTGTATTTGAACCCTGAGTACAACCTCTTCATAACAAGTCCTTCATCATATTCACAGGGGCCTTTTGGAACACTTACAAAACTTGTAACATAATGACACATTTTATTTAGCATTTTATCCCTGCAACCTAAGAAAACGTTTATTGTATTTCAATGCAGAAATGTTTGAAAGCATCATGTCAAATATAATGTGTTCCAGTACACATTGTGCTTTTGTGAAGTAGAAGGGCCCAATCTTTTTTTTTTTTTAAACAGGGACAGTACCAATAAACGACATTAATAAACCCGCCGACTCTGCTTTTGAAGAAACTCCGCTGCAAACCAAAATGCATTTATTTAAAGAAGTAGAAAATGTAGGTTTCCTGCTTATTTTAAAAACTACATAAATTAATAATGGCTTAAGGCAGGGGTGTCCAAAGTGCAGCCGGGGGGGCATTTGCAGCCCGGAGCTTGTTTTTAATTTTCCCGCAACGCATTCTAATGACAAAACAAAACAAAATAAAACAAAACAAAACACAATAAAATAAAATTTAAAAAAAATAAAAATAAATATATATATATATATATATATATATATATATATATATTTTTTTTTTTTTTTTTTTTTTTTCCCAGCTTGTAATATGCATTTTTGGGAGAAATTGCTTGCAAATGCTGAAATGGCAAGCCAAACTTAAAAATACTAACGTTAGCGTGCCAACAGTTAGAATGTGTCAAGTACCACGGCATATGACAATGCGAAAATGCGTTGCCATGTAAAATTACCTAAAAAATAAAAAGTTAGCATCATCATGCTAACAGCTAACCATTGTCAAAGTACCAAGTTATGATTATGAGGTGTTCAGCTGCAAAACTGCCTAAAAAAAAAGTTAGCCTGCCAATGTTAGAATGTGTGAAAGTGCCAAGTTATATTAGTCCAAGGCGTTTGGCTACAAATTTGGTGGAAAAAGTTGGCATGCTGATGTTAGTAATGCTCTGAGGTTGAAGAACAGCCTGGTCAGATTGTTTTTTTGTTTTTAGTTAATTTAGCCATTTTTATGCTTAAAAATGCTTGATTTAGTTCAAAGATAAGATGTCATGTGTTCAGATGCTTTGACATATATTGACCTATAATGTACTGATTGTAGTAACTTTAATCTACAAAATGTATCAAAGTGGCCCCCGCATGCATCCTTTAATATTTTTTTATGCGGCCCCTTGGTGGAAAAGGTTTGGACACTCCTGTCTTAAAGCAATGTATACGCAATCACAAGAGGAAAACATGACTAGATTAACATGTAATTTTGCTTTTTTTGTACGGAAAATCACAGCAATGTCTCTATTTTACAGCGTAATGCAACTAAGACAATCCATTGTATGGTTAAAATAAATAGCACTTATTTCATGAGAAACACACAATAATAAATTACTTTTATACATGCATCCCACATGTTATGTAGAATGTAAAAAAAACAGTAGAGTCTAAAGTGCACCACTACCATTGTAGTGGCATCATTAAATTATTTCAAAGAAGAATTAAAAAGAAGCACAGCATTTCATTGCAACTGTTCCCGTCTCAGTCCAGCAAAATATTACCCTCCAAAACAAAAGTCTTCATCTCATTTCAGCTTCAGTATTTTGATTTGTCCTGGAGTATTTCAAATGGTGTCCTCCATCCAATTTGCTGAGTCAGCAAGATATCAGTTATTGGCAGAGCTTGCTCCCCCATTGGTGCTTGCAGATTTGCCTTTCCATTTCCCCGATGATCTAAAAGAGAAGCGCTTGATGAGCCGTCGTGAGAAGCTGCCGGACTTCTTTCGACTGTTTGCTGAATTCGCTGCAAAGTTATTCTCCATTTTGGAGATGTCTTCGTGAGACTGGCTGAGGCAGGGCTCCTTCTCCCGGCGTCTTCTGCGGAACAGCAGCTTTGATCCACTTAGCAGAATTCCCACTGAGGGACGGTGAAAGAATACATCAACAATTGCATGAGTGTTTTGGTGTTGACCTCCAGGGCGTAGCAAAGGAACTTAAAAGTACAGTGTAGTACAGTTCAACACATAGATCGCTTACACCCAATATCAAAGACTAAACTAAGACCATCCATCCATCCATCCATCCATCCATCCATTTTGTACCGCTGGGATCGCAGGGGGTGCTGGAGCCTATCCAAGCTGCATTTGGAGTACACCCTGGACAAGTCGCCACCTCATCACAGGGCCAACATAAATAGACAACATTCACACTCCCATTCACACACTATGGAACATTTTAGTTTTGCGAATCAAGACCAACTATCTATCAATCCATCCATTTTTAACCGCTTGTCCCTTTATGGGGTCGCGGGAGGTCCCTGGAGCCTATCTCAGCTGCAATCGAGCAGTAGGCGGGGTAAACCCTGGACAAGTCGCCACCTCATCACAGGGCCAACACAGATAGACAGACAACATTCACACACTAGGGCCAATTTAGTGTTGCCAATCAACCTATCCCCAGGTGCATGTTTTTTGGCGGTGGGAGGAAGTCGGAGTACCTGGAGGGAACCCACGCAGTCATGGGGAGAACATGCAAACTCCACACAGAAAGATCCCGAGCTTGGGATTTAACCCAGGACTACTCAGGACCTTCATATTGTGAGGCAGATGCACTAACCCTTCTACCATCGTGCTGCCCCAAGACCAACTAAAGCATATTAATAATAGTAGATATAGTAATATCACCTTTATGGTCCTTGAGGCTGCGTGTTTCCAAGGCACCAGTGGAGCCAGTGTCTGATTCCACATCGTCCACAGACGGACGCTCCGACACATCCGACGGTGTGGTCTCATCTGGCTCCTGGTGGCGCCCCACCCCAAAATGGTTGCTTTGCATGGCGGCGTCCATTGCGGCGGCATAGCCACTCGACAAAGTGCACTCGTCCTTAGAGAGTGGAACCTAAAGGAGTACCAAATACAAACCCCATTTCCATGAGTTGGGAAATTGTGTTAGATGTAAATATAAACTGAATACAATGATTTGCGAATCCTTTTCAACCCATATTAAATTGAATAGACTGCAAAGACAAGATTTTTGATGTTCAAACTCATAAACTTTATTTTCTATTTCTGGCAAATAATAATTAACTTAGAATTTCATGGCTGCAACACGTGCCAAAGTAGTTGGGAAAGGGCATGTTCACCAATGTGTAACATCACCTTTTCTTTTAAAGGGGAACATTATCACAATTTAAGGATTAAAATCAATAAAAATCAGTTCCCAGTGGCTTGTTGTATTTTTTGAAGTTTTTTTCAAAATTTTACCGGTCTCGTTATATCCCTAAATAAAGCTTTAAAGTGCCCTATTTTCGCTCTCTGCGAAGACACTGGCCATTTCCCTGTGACGTCATACAGTGCTGCCAATGTAAACAAACAATGGGAATACCACAGCAAGATATAGTGACATTAGCTCGGATTCAAACTCGGATTTCAGCTACTTAAGCGATTCAACAGATTACGCATGTATTGAAACAGATGGTTGGAGTATGAAAGTATTGAAGAAGAAACTGAAGCTATTCAGCGAATAGCTATTGACGCTATTCATAGCCATAACATGGCCGAATGGCTGCGTTAGCATCGCCTGTAAAATGTGCGGACCAAACGATCAGGACTTTCGCATCTTTTGACACTGGAGCAACTTAAATCCGTCGATTGGTAAGTGTTTTTTTCGCATTAAATGTGGGTGGTAGGAAAAGTAATATAGTTGCAAATGCATCTACAGGTTATCCATACATCTCTGTACCATGTCTGCTTTAGCACCGCCGGTAAATAGCATGTTATCATCGATTAGCGTAGCATGTTGGCATAGATTAGCTGGCAGTCAACATCAACAAAACTCACCTTTGTGATTTCGTTGACTATCGTTACAAATGCATTTGCAGGTTATCCATACATCTCTGTGCCATGTCTGCCTTAGCATCGCCGGTAAAATGTGGAGACACTCCAGCACATTCAAAGGGGGTCTGGCGGCAGACACTTTCGCATCTTCGGGCCGGTGGTGCAACTTGAATCCCTCCCTGTTAGTGTTGTTACACCCTCCGACAACACACCGTCGAGGCATGATGTCTGCAAGGTTCCAAAAAATAGTCAAAAATACGGAAAATAACAGAGCTGAGACCCGGTGTTTGTAATGTATTGAAAATGAAAATGGCGGGTGTGTTACCTCGGCGACGTCACATTCTGACATCATCGCCTCCAGCGCGATAAACAGAAAGGCGTTTAATTCACCAAAATTCACCCATTTAGAGTTCGGATATCGGTTAAAAAAATAGATGGTCTTTTTTCTGCACCATCAAGGTATATATTGACGCTTACATAGGTCTGGTGATAATGTTCCCCTTTAACAACATTCAATAAACGTTTGGGAACTGAGGAAACTAATTGTTGAAGCTTTGACAGTGGAATTCTATGCCATTCTTGTTTTATGTAGAGCTTCAGTCGTTCAACAGGCCGGGGTCTCAGCAGTCGTATTTAACGCTTCATAATGCGCCACACATTTTCGATGGGAGACGGACTGCAGGCGGGCCAGGAAAGTACCCGCACTCTTTTTTTACAAAGCCACGCTGTTGTAACACGTGCTGAATGTGGCTTGGCATTGTCTTGCTGAAATAAGCAGGAGCATCCATGATAACATTGCTTGGATGGCAACATATGCTGCTCCAAAACCTGTATCTACCTATTAGCATTAATGGTGCCTTCACAGATGTGTAAGTTACCCATGCCTTGGGCACTAATGCACTCCCATACCATCACAGATACTGGCTTTTGAACTTTGCGCCTAAAACAATCCGGATGGTTCTTTTCCTCTTTGTTCCAGAGGACACGACGTCCACAGTTTCCAAAAATAATTTTAAATGTTGACTTGTCAGACCACAGAACACTTTTCCACTATGCATCAGTCCATCTTAGATGATTTTGGGCCCAGAGAAGCCGGCGGTTGTTGATAAATGGCTTTTGCTTTGCATAGTAGAGATTTAACTTGCACTTACAGATGTAGCGACAAACAGTATTCAGTGACAGTGGTTTTCTGAAGTTTTCATGAGCCCATGTGGTGATATCCTTTAGAGATTGATGTCGGTTTTTGATACAGTGCCGTCTGAGGGATCGAAGGTCACGGTCATTCAATGTTGGTTTCCGGCCATGCCGCTTACATGAGTGATTTTTCCAGATTCTCTGAACCTTTTGATGATATTATGGACCGTAGATGTTGAAATCCCTACATGTCTTGTAATTGCACTTTGAGAAACGTTGTTCTTAAACTGTTTGACTATTTGCTCACACAGTTGTGGACAAAGGGGTGTACCTCGCCCCATCCTTTCTTGTGAAAGACTGAACATTTTTTGGGAAACTGTTTTTATACCCTATCATGGCACCCACCTGTTCCCAATTAGCCTGCCGACCTGAGGGATGTTCCCAATAAGTGTTTGATGAGCATTCCTCAACTTTATCAGTATTTATTGCCACCCTTCCCAACTTCTTTGTCACGTGTTGCTGGCATCAAATTCTAAAATTAATTATTATTTTCCCCCCAAAAATTTTTTTATCAGTTTGAACATCAAATATGTTGTTTTTGTAGCATATTCAACTGAATATGGGTTGAAAATGATTTGCAAATCATTGTATTCCGTTTATATTTACGTCTAACACAATTTCCCAACTCATATGGAAACGGGGTTTGTAGTATTACTATTAAAGTTAAAGTTAAAGTTAATTAGTTAAAGTACCAATGATTGTCATACACACACTAGGTGTGGCGAAATTATTCTCTGCATTGACCCATCACCCTTGATCACCCCCTGGGAGGTGAGGGGAGCAGTGGGCAGCAGTGGTGGCCGCGCCCGGGATATTATACAGTATATGTACATTAGTGCTGTAATATAAAATCACAGTTTTGAATTTGGATTAATCGGGATTAATCTCAGGGTATTACAGACCAGTATACTTGTCTGCAAATGCCATTTTATTGTAAGAATGTCATACATGAACATTTTTAAATGTTATACTTGAGCGCACAGCATTCATTTACAAACTTCGTTTCCATATGAGTTGGGAAATTGTGTTGGACGTAAATATAAATGGAATACAATGATTTGCAAATCATTTTCAACCCATATTCAATTGAATATGCTGCAAAGACAACATATTCTATGTTCAAACTGATAAACATTTTTTTTTTGTACAAAGAAACGTGTGTTCCTCCTTCCGAAACCAAACACGAGGAAGTTTTCTAATC